>NC_057796.1:362225841-362445083 GCF_018294505.1 Triticum aestivum
CCCGGTCGGGCGCGGCGCGATTTTTTTTTAAACATTCCACCGAAAAAAAATTCGTAGAAAAATAAATAAAAATCCAAAAAAGATAAAACAAAATTTCCCCGTCTAGTTAGAATATTTAGAGCAGGGTGAATATTTTTTTGACACAAAAGAAATTTTGAAAACGTGCAATATTTTTTTTTATGCAATTAAATTGCAATTAAAATCCGAATAAAATCCAATAAATGATTTTAATATTTTTCCTCCAATATTTCAATTGTTTTGGAGAAGTCATATTTTCTCCTCTCATTAAATTTTAGATGAAATATTTTTCCGGAGAGAAAATAATTAAAACCAAAATCCTCGTGTTATTATTTGATGAAAATCAAATATGAAAACTACGAGAAAATCCCCAACTCTCTCCGAGGGTCCTTGAGTTGCTTAGGATTTATCGAGGATTTGTCAAAATGCAATAAAAATATGATATGCAATGATGATCTATGTATAACATACCAAATTGAAAATTTGGGATGTTACAAACCTACCCCCCTTAAGATGAATCTCGCCCTCGAGATTCGGGTTGGCTAGAAAACAGGTGGGAGTGGTCCTTCCGTAGATCTTCCTCTCGCTCCCAGGTGGCTTCATCTTCCGTGTGGTGACTCCACTGGACCTTGCAAAACTTGATAACCTTACTGCGGGTAACTCGGCTGGCATACTCAAGAATCTTAACTGGTTTCTCCTCATAGGTCAAATCACTTTCCAGCTGAATTGCTTCCAGCGGCACAGTATCTCTCAGTGGTATCTCAACCATCTCTGTGTGGCACTTCTTCAACTGGGAAACATGGAATACGTCATGAACTCCAGACAATCCTTCGGGCAATTCCAGCTTGTAGGCAACCTCTCCCATACGTTCCAAAACTCTGTATGGTCCGATAAAACGGGGCGATAACTTTCCTTTAACTCCAAAGCGCTTCACTCCTCGAAGTGGTGATACTCGAAGATAAACTCTGTCTCCGACTTCGTGAACTGTCTCCTTTCGATTAGAATCAACATAACTCTTCTGCCTGGACTGGGCTACCTTGAGCCTATCGCGAATCAACCTCACTTTCTGTTCAGACTCCTTAATCAAATCTGGTCCAAACAACTGACGGTCTCCAACTTTGTCCCATAACAACGGTGTTCTACACCTCCTTCCGTACAAAGCTTCGAAAGGGGCCATCTTCAAACTGGCTTGATAACTGTTGTTGTAAGAAAACTCCGCATATGGCAAACTGGTTCTTTGGGAACTGCTAAGCTTATCTGGGATAGGCTGTCCAAAGTGAATGAAGGAGTCTCAACTCAGCGTGACTCTCGAGTTGATGTTCTTCGCAATCTCTTCAACCGCTTCAAAAGACTCGACAATGAAAATGTTCAACAAACCTTCCATCGCCTCACTGACATCTCAAATGAGCTTCAAGCGCTTGGTGCCACTGACATCACCGACCATGAGGTGGTGAAGAAATTGTTGAGATCGCTTGATTCCTCATTTGATACTCTAGCATTGATGATACAAGAACGTGCTGATTACAAGTCACTTGATCCCGCTGATATCCTTGAAAGGCTAAATACTCATGAGTTCCAGCTTGCTAAAAAGAGAGACCTCTATGGTTCGAGCTATGGAAGATCACGTGCACTGAAGGCCAAGGCAGTTTCTGAGTCTGAAGATGAAGACTCTGGCAGCAGCCTTGGTGATCCTGAAGAACTGAGCCAGGAACTAGCACTGCTCGTGAAGAAATTTCAAAAGTTCTCAAGACGTGGTCGCTTTGGAAGATCCTCAAGGAGCAATGATTCCTCATCCAGTGACTACAAGAAGAGGCTTTGTCACAAATGCAAGAAACCTGGACACTACATTCAAGATTGTCCTTAGTGGGAAAAGGAATCAAAGAAGAAGAAATACAAGGATTACAGTTCTGATGATGCGAAGAAAAAGAAGAAATCCTTCAAATCTTCATCATCAAAATCCTCAAAGTCTTCATCTCACAAGAAGATCAGCTCCAAGAAGGCTCGGGCATTCATTGGCAAGGAAATGGACTCTGAAGCTGAATCTGAGGAACATGAGGAAGAGGAGGCATCTGAGGAGTCCGAGTCTGGAGTAGCTAGTCTAGCTCTTGCTACTGCATTCGTCAGCAAGTCTATCTTCAACTCTGAAGAAAATGGCTTCACCAACAAGGCTGATGAAGGCAATGATGACTACGCTCCCACCTATTGCTTCATGGCAAATGGTACCAAGGTACTCAAATATACCTCCTCTGAATCTAGTGAGAATGAATCTGATGAAAATCTCAAGCCCAGCTACTCTAAACTTGCTAAGATTGCTGTGAAACAACAAAGGGATTTTGAAAAGGTTCAAAACATGCTAGACAAAAGTGATGATATGTTGGGTGAAGAAATGGATCGCACTAAAACCTTGACTGAAAATCTTCAGAGACTTCAGACTAGGTTTGACAACCTTCAAGGTCATCATAACACTCTCTTATCTGATCATGAGAAGCTTTCTTATGAATTTCTTCAAAGAAAGCAAGATCTTGAGAAGCTAAGAGTGAGTTATGAAGATCTTCAGAAGGAGCGCAATTCATTACTTGCTCAACAAATCAGCGCTGCTCAGGAAGAATTTCTTCCTCCATGCTTAAAGTGCATTGAACGTGAATCTGCTAATTATTCACCTGAATGTTCAAATGCTTCTAATGCTACAAATTCTTCAACTGTCTCTGCTATCACTAATTCCTCATCTGAGGATATTGCTAGTATCACTGACGATGCAGGGCTGAAGGAATTGTACATGACAGGCATGTACAAAAGCCTCAAAGGGCATCAGACTCTTTGTGATGTGCTTAAAAAGCAGATCCTCAACAGGAACCCTAGGAATGAGGGTATTGCCTTTGAGAGGAAACTCAATGCTGATGGTACATATTGGAAGCCTGAGAAGTACCCCAAAACCTCATGGGTTGCTGCAAAGGGACCTCCAGTTGATCCATCTAATTTATCTGGCTTTACATGTGAATCTTCTCATTCTTCTGATAAGTCATTTGACTCCAACTATAAACTGTTTAAAAATCAAAATGGTGAATTATTTGCTAGATATGTTGGCACTAACTGCAGGAACGGTTCTCCTATGAAGAAAATCTGGGTTCCCAAAAGGTGCCTTGAAAGTCTTCAGGTGAATGTCCTCATGACACCACCTGTGAAGAATAGGAACCCCACATCAAATTCTTCATATGGACCAAATTCTTCATATGGATCCAAGTCCTCATATGGATCGAATTCCTCACGTGGATCCTATTGCTCAAAAGGATCAAAGTCCTCATATGAACATCATCGTGCTAACAACTCTGTTTCGCAGGGAAGAGCTAAGGGCTATGAATATGAGCATTATTCTTCTAATCATTGTGTTCATAAGTCCTCGAAGAATTTCTCTGCTTATTCATATGCTTACCCTAACTCCTCTTATGTGAAACGAAATGGATTGGCTTCTATGCCACCTTTCTTGTATGGAGCTCGCAGAGTGATGAAATCTTTGCCACCCCTTCAAATGCGGGTGGTGAAGAAAAAGAACTAATATCTTCTGCAGGGTCAGGTCTCCAGACGTGCGTGAACGTCTGAAGAATTTGCTGGAGACCTGAAGAGTGCCTGAAACGACGCAGGCTAATCATGAAGAAATGAACTTTCATTTCTCACGTCCTCATATTGTTTTAAATATTGCATTGCTTGATGAAATTGGTCTGATGAATTGTGATGTCATATTCTTCACTGATGAAGTATATGAAGTTCGTAAGCTGCACTAATTCATCTGCAGGATGATCAACCCAAAGCCACTGAGTGGGTCCTCGATAGTGGATGTACAAATCACATGACTGGTGACAAGAATCTATTGATGGATTCTCCCTTATCACCATCGCATCTGAAGCATATCATCTTCGCTGACAAAGGCAAAGTCAGGTATTGGGTCTAGGTAAGGTTGCGATCACAAAGGATCGACACATGGACAAAGTCATGCTTGTCGAGTCCTTAGGATACAACCTCATGTCTGTCTCAATGCTTTGTGATCTTGATATGGTTGTTGTCTTTGACAAGTATCGTTGTGTTGTGGTTATGGAAGCTGACAATTCCAAAGTCTTCGAAGGCTTTAGGAGAGGAGACTTGTATATTGTTGATTTCTCTACAGGACCGCAACCAGCCGTGTGCCTACTTGCAAAAGCTTCAGAAGGCTGGCTATGGCATCGACGACTTGGTCATGCAGGCATGAGGAATTTGCACACGCTTGCGAAGAAGAAGGACGTCATTGGCATTGAGAATGTCAAATTCCTCAAGGACCACTTATGCGGAGCCTGTGAAGCTAGAAAGATGACCAAGGCTAAGCATCCAGCGAAGACTATCATGACCACTACTCGACCATTCGAATTGAATCACATGGACCTCTTTGGTCCTAATCATTACTCAGCTGTCACAAATGATGCGTCTCTCTATGGCTTTGTTATTGTTGATGATTACTCTCATTACACTTGGGTACATATTGTCACTTACAAACATGAAGTGCAGGAAGTCTTCAAACGATTTTCCTCGAGGGCTTCAACCAACTTCGGTGTGAAAATCAAGCACATCAGAAGTGACAATGGAACTGAGTTCAAGAATTCTGGTCTTGATGACTATCTTGATGAACTTGGTATTACTCATGAGTTATCTGCTCCTTACACTCCTCAGCAGAATGGCGTCGTGGAGCGCAAGAACAGAACTCTTGTTGAGATGGCTCGCACTATGCTTGATGAGTACAAGACGCCTCGTCACTTCTGGATTGAGGCAAGTTATACTGCGTGCCACATCATCAACAGGGTATATCTCCACAAATTCTTCAAGAAGACTGCCTATGAACTCCTCACTGACAAGAAACCCAATGTGAGTTATTTCAAAGTTTTCGGTGCTAAATGTTGGATTAGAGATCCTCATCACAATGCTAAATTTGCACCAAAAGCACATGAAGGTTTTATGCTTGGTTACGGAAAGGACTCGCACACCTACAGAGTCTTCAACAACGTTCTTCACAAGGTTGTTGAAACTGTAGATGTGTGGTTCGATGAAACTAATGGCTCGCAAAGAAAGCACCTACCCTCTGTGATAGATGAACCAGCACCTGAGGAAACTATCAAGTTCAAGGCTACTGAGCATGTCATTCCTACCGAAGAATCTACTAAAGAATTCATTCCAGAACGTGAAGAACGTCGGGCTAATGCACCTGAAGAAAATGCTGAAGAAAATGGTGCTGAAGAAAATGCTGATCAAATTCCTCGACGACAACCAACTCATCCTCGCGTTGCAAAAGAAGTGCAAGTTGAAAAGATCATCGATGACATTGAAGCACCAGGTCCTCTCACACGCTCAAAAGCTTCACATTTATCTAACTTCTGTGGGCACTATGCTTTTGTCTCTATCACAGAGCCCACTAAGGTAGATGAAGCATTTCTGGAGCCTCAGTGGATTCAGGCCATGCAAGAAAATTACATCAATTCGAGCTCAACAACGTCTCGGAACTGGTTAAACGTCTAGATCCTCGCAAGCACAATATCATTGGCACAAAGTGGATCTACCGCAACAAGCAAGATGAAAATGGCCTTGTGGTGAGGAATAAGGCACGGCTTGTAGCTCAAGGCTACACACAGGTTGAAGGAATTGATTTCGATGAAACTTTTACACCTGTTGCTAGACTTGAAGCTATTCGCATATTACTTGCTTATGCTAACCATCATGATATCACTTTATATCAAATGGATGTGAAAAGTGTATTCCTCAATGGTAAGCTTGAGGAAGAAGTATCTGTTGCTCAACCCCCAGGTTTTGAAGATCCAAAGCATCCTGACAAAGTCTTCAGACTCAATAAGGCCCTCTATGGCCTCAAGCAAGCCCCTCAGGCATGGTATGATACTTTGAAGGAATTCCTCATGAAGAAAGGCTTCAAACCCGGTTCACTCAACCCTACTCATTTCACTAAATCTTATGATGGTGAATTGTTTGTGTGCCAAATATATGTTGATGATATTATCTTTGGCTGTACTGACCAACATTATAGTGATGAATTTGCCTATATGATGAGTGAAGAATATCAAATGTCTATGATGGGAGAATTGAAATTATTCTTAGGTCTTCAAATTCGTCAACAACGCAATGGCATATTCATATCTCAGGAGAAATACCTCAAGGATGTACTGAGGAAATTCGGCATGCAAGATTGCAAAGGCGTCAAAATTCCGATGCCCACAAATGGCCATCTGTGCACTGATGAAAATGGTATTGACTTCGATCAAAAGGTATACCGCTCCATGATTGGTTCTTTATTGTATTTATGTGCATCTAGGCCAGATATTATGCTTAGTGTTTGCATGTGTGCCCGATTTCGAGCTACACCGAAGGAATCACACCATAAGGTTGTGAAGCATATTCTTCGATATCTAGCTCACACACCAACACTTGGATTATGGTACCCCAAGGGATCGGCTTTTGATCTCATTGGATATTCTGACTCTGACTATGTTGGTGATCGTGTGGACCGCAAGTCAACATCTGGTACATGTCATTTCCTCGGACGATCTTTGGTCTGTTGGTCCTCGAAGAAACAGAACTGCGTATCACTGTCTACTGCTGAAGCTGAGTACATTGTTGCTGGTTCTTGTTGTGCTCAATTGCTGTGGATGAAGCAAACTCTCAAGGACTACAGCGTCAGCGTGAAGAATGTGCCTCTCTTCTATGACAATGAGAGTGCCATCAAGATTGCTCACAACCCAGTTCAGCACTCGAAGACAAAGCATATTCAGATTCGTCATCATTTTCTTCGCGATCATGTGTTGAAGGGCGACATTTCTATTGAGCATGTGAAGACTGAAGAACAGCTAGCCGATATCTTCACAAAGCCCTTGGATGAGAAGAGATTTAGCAAGTTGCGGTGTGAGCTAAATATCCTAGAATCTTCGAATGTTCTTTGAAAAGAACACTCATCCTAACACTTATGCAAAATTGATGACTTAGATGTGCAACACATGAAGAAACGTTTTTATTCAATCAATGAAGAATAACACTCTAAGTGTGAAGAAATTAATGAAGAATTTGATTCTCGGAGCCCTACAACAATTGTACGCGGTGTCTGAAATCATCATTCTTATACGGTGGGTCACGCCACCACAAAATTTGAAAATCTTCAATTTGAGTTTTTCCTCAGTTTTTGAAATTCCTCAGTTGTTCATGTTCTTCAACTTTGCATTGTCTTCACCTTCTCCGTCGTTTTTCTTCATTGGCTAAATATATATATATATATATATATGAGTTTATGTCCTCTACAGCATTCACTTATGGCTAATTCTTCAAGTTGCTTTTTCTGCTAAGTGAATGTGATCGGACCCTTCCCCCTCTATGCTAAACTCAACCCAATCTTTTCACAAATTCTTCATGTGCGTTCTATTTGAAACTCGCTCAAAATCTTCACTGTGTCCTTGTCAGCTGAAGAATTTGTGAACGGAACTTTTAACTCGCTCAAACCATTCCGCATCCCATGAAATACTTATCTATTCACCCACGATCTAACACGATCTCCACTTCTCAGTACGTGGGTGACACATGTCAAGCGAATGAGAAGGGTCAGGGGCACGTTCGTCCAAAATCTTTCGGGCGAATAGTTTTTCACCGTGGCTATAAATACCCCCTCTCCCCTTCCTCACTTCCTTTACTCCGCTCGATCTCTCTCCCGCTCGAGCTTCTCAAACCCTAGCGCCGCCGCTACTTCATCATCGTCGGTGAGGAAGAGCTTCACTCCCTCGACCTCGTCACCGCTGTACTCCGCGGATTTCTTCACTCCGCCGCCGCCGTAGCTGTCTTCCTCCGCCAAGTTAGGGCGTGGAAGATCTGCACTGACGAACTTCACTTCTCCACCTCATAGTTCGTCGTGTTCTCCATCCAGGGTAACTAAAAGTTAATTTTACTGCACTCTTTGATTCAAATGATTTCTGCAAAATCTTCAAAGGTGTTTGTTCTTAAAATTCTTCACACACTAAACACCTCACATATCATCTGCTCTTGATTTGTTTCTCTAAGCATCATTTTTCTTCAAGATTCCTCAATTGTGTGGATCTTCGATCTATACAACTCTGGAACCTAAGACAAAGAACGCTTAGTGAAATTCTTCAAGACTCATCTGGTCAAAGTCCTCAAACTTGTTCTTTTTGACAAACCTTCTGAGAACGCATATGACCTCTCCAAATTCCTCGCAACTTTACTCTGTTCACAGGTACTCATGTCCGCTACTGATTCTCTAGGTTCTCATCAACTTAACTCATTTGCAGCGTTCCTCGAAGAAAAGTTGCATACTTCTTCAGAGAATTCAATTGTTCAAATTCCTCATCTGAAGAAAATGGCTGATGGAAAGAAGCCACAGAAAGGAGGAAAGAGGCCTGAGGTCAACACTGCATTTGAAATCCCTGAGGACATCTATGCTGGGTACTGCACACCCCCTGAGGAAGATAAAAATCAGCGCAAGGTGCACATTCAAAAGATAGAGAGGAGATGGGCAAGAGAGTGGAGGGAGTACAGGTATGTAACTCCCAAGTACATGAAGAAATTCGCACTCAATCCTCCATGCCCAAGACCTCCGTTGGCACCTGGCCAAGAAGCTGATCTCACCAGCCTCAAGCGTGGTGAGGATTATCCTGATGAATGGGCCAAGCGCCAAGCCAAGCTGGCTAGACAAGCCAGAGAAGCAGTGAGGAAATTCAATGAAGACTCTGCTGCTGCTGCCGCTGAGGCCTTTGTCAAGCCGAAGAAATCCATGGCAAAGAAGCCTGCGCGTAAGCCAAGTGCTTCACCTTCAATGCCCTCACGGCCAGAATCCTCAAAGCCCTCACGGCCAATTCCTCACGTTGCTCCTGCTCCTCCAAAATCCTCAGCTCCTCCGCATAAGTCCTCAGCTGCTCCGACCAAATCCTCAGCACCTGTGCATCTTGCCACGTGCCAAAGGACTACAGGCATCTCTATTGCCTCCGGAGCTTCAGCTAGTTCCTCAGCTGCTCCAAATTCTTCAACAGGACCCTCTCTGCTGAAGACAAAGACCACTGCTGGATGAGGTTCTCGCCCAAGTCCTCACAAGAAGCAAGTCGCCTTCCAAGTGCCGTCTGAAGAAGACGAAGCTGATGATGAAGAACTTGCTGAAATCATCCGAGATAGGCAAGTCAGGGCCGCTAGAGCCAAGGACACAAATGTGCCTCTGCTTTTGGATCCAAAGTTGATCCTCGATTACATTGATCTCTGGCACAAGGACCCAAACACTCCTATGCCTGATTTCAAGTTGACTCCTGGTCAAAGTCATATGCTGACTGCCTTCATCCAAGAAGAGAAATGGAAATTTGAGAAGGCCAGGCAGATCAAGAAAGCGCAGTACAGGAAAGAGAAATTCCTGAAGAACAACGTTGTCTCTATGACAACTGATGATCTTGTGAAGATCCAGTCTGAAATCAAAGTCCTCAGCGATGATTTCAATGCTTACTATGCTGATTGGCAAGGAGCCAAGGTCAGGTTTGTTAAACTGACTGAGAAGTTCACCTCCAATGTTGCAGCCCCATCGCAATAAGAAATTCCTCAGACTGAAGCATCTGCTCAGCCAACTAAAGAACATGCTAGCACCGCTGATGACATTCAGGCTGCTGAAGAAAATGTGAGTTCCAGGGCTGATGACTGCATTCCAGGCGCTGATGAAATTGCCAGGGCATCCACTAGTGGTGCGCCTGAAGAAAATGAAGAGGTCAGGGCAACTGCATCAGTTGTGCTGAAGAAAATCAACCACATTCCTCTGCTCCTCCTGCGCCTACCCCAACTCCAATTCTTCCATCCGCATCAGATGTGAAGAAGACCAAGGCTGGAGAGCGTGCAGCAGTGAAGAAAAGGAAAGCATCAGCTTCATCGGATTCTTCAGCTTCGAAGAAGATGAAGAAATTGACCAGCTCAGTTGCAAACCCCATTGATGCTGTTCCGATCTCAACCATGCCATCAAAGGACCTTGTTCCTTTTGATGAAGAATATGTGATCCCTAGCGGATCTGATGAAGAAAATCCTTCTGCTGCTTCGTCAGAGCAGATGGATGAAGAAATTGAAGTGGATGAAATCCCTTCAACTCCAGCTGTTTCCTCGCCTATGCCTCAGTTTACTGCTGAAGAGGCCGTCGTTGAAGAAATAGAAGATGAAGACGTGGACATTGGCTGTACCACACCAGTGATGAATGATGACTTTTGGGAAAGTCAGCACCCCAACTCTCCACTCTTCACACCTTTACAGCAAATTCCTCAGTCCCCTGTTGCTACTGAAGTACAAATGGGATCTGAAGAACCTCGTGCAACCCCATCTGTCCATGAAGAAATTCCAGCCACTAGTGCTGAAGAAAATTTAAATGAAGAATTGAAGACCCAGGCTGCCACTGAAGAGGAACCAGAAATTCCTCAGCCTGAAGAACCTGAGATTGCGATTCCTGAGGTTGTAATGCAACTGACTAACACTCCTATGCCCAAACCAAAGGATCCATTCTCAAGGAAGCAAAAATTCAAGGCTAATGATTTCTTCGGCGAGCACGTATTCTTCACTGATTACAACCACTATGACTCTGCTCGCATTAGGAAGAGGCGTTTCTGGACTGCCAGCCAGGCAAATTTTTATTCCTCTGTGCCGTTCAACAAAGACAAAGTCTTCGATCATGAGCACATTCCTCACGTGGATATGGAATCTCTGCCGTGCTTCGTGCCAGTCCTCAGTGTTCTTCACGAAGCTGGGCTGTTAAATTTCTGCACTGATATATGTGATTGGAATGAAGAGGTCATTCTTCAATTTTATGCAACTCTGCACATCACCGGAGACTCTGAAGATGTGAATTCATGGGTGTTGGACTGGATGTCTGCAAATACTCACTACAAGGCACCAGCTACTGAATTGCTTCGTGCTTTGCCTCTCAGTCCTCCCCTTGAAGCTCCTCATTGCGTCTACAGTGAACCTAAGCTTACAGATCACTATATGCAAGTGTTGATGAAGCCATTGAAGCCAGGTCAGGCCCCAAGAACTAAATTCCTTGTGAAGGAATTGTTATATGTGCCTCAGACTGTCTATCGCATTCTGACAAAGACATTGAGTCCTATCAAGGGCCATGACTCGAATGAAGAAGAAGTCATTGGCATCATGAAGAATCTGCTTTTCAATATCATTCATGGCGTTCCCGTCAACTTCCATGATTTCTTCATGAGGACTCTGGCCAATGTCGCAATGTCCCCTTTTGAGTTGAAGCCTTATGCTCCGTGGATTATGAGATTCATCAGAACAAGGTCTTCACTCAACTACAAAGCTGATACATTGAACCATTGCAGCTACTTGCCCCCGATTGAAGTCCTCAAACGGACATTTTCCTCAGCTGATGACAAGGGCAAGGCCGCTGCTGTTATTGATGAAGGCATTCATCCATTGGATGGTCAATTTTGCAAGGCTGCATCCTACTCCACCAATGATGACTCTGCCACCCATGACTCTGCCGCCAATGCAACCAAGCCAAATCCTCAAGGCACAGCTCCCAGGGTGATGACTGACCGTGAGATTATCCTCAGTCTTCACCAGAAGGTTGATCGCAATCACAAATGGGTCAAGCGTCAGTTTGGTTCAATTCTTCACAACATGACTGCTACCCACAATGCAGTGAAGAAAAACCATTACTAGCTCCATGAAACCTTCAACCGTACCTGGGATGTTCTGTCTCACATTTATAGCGCAGAAGATCTGAAGAAAATGGGTCTCAAGGAAGATTTTGACTGGTCTGCTCCTCCACCGAAGAAATACAAGAAGGTCAAGGTTCCGTCCTTGGTGGCCAGCTCCTATTCTTCATCGCGTGACACCGACGAGCATGAAGACTTGGACGACAATGCGGCATGCCCTACATCAACAAACGACCCCAACAACGCTGGCGCTCCTTCATCAACTTGATATTCTTCAGGGGCGTTAGTCCTCATTTTCGAACCTTTTGGTCATTCGATGACAAAGGGGGAGAAATTTGAGTTAGTCTTCAAGCGGGTCTATCTTTTATGGGCGTTTTTCTAAGTTACAACTCTCGTTCTTCTGATGACATTGTTGATCGAGTTGTAAACTTAAAACTCTATGGTGGCCTGATACTTTTGTTGTTTCTTCTGCATGCTTATTCCTTGTTAATGTTATTGCACGCATGTTGAATTACATCAGTCACCATATTTCATCATGCATTTCAAATTCTTCATATTATATGTCAAATGCGTGTATGAATTACAAGATATAGGGGGAGATCTCCATGATTCTACTCTTCAAGTGTGCATTGCTTCAAAAGCAAATTCCTCACTATGCACATCTTTAGGGGGAGTTCTTCTATATCTTGCAATCTAATTCCTCAATATCAGTATTTACACTTCATATGTTTATCCCCGTTGAAAACTTAACCTATATTGTCATCAATCACCAAAAAGGGGGAGATTGTAAGTGCATCTAGTGCCCCTTAGTGATTTTGGTGTGATGAAGACTTATAGGTTAAGGGACTAATGTGTTTATGAGTGTACACAGGTCTATAAGTCTATGAGGAGTTTGATATTTACAGAGAAAGTCGACCGCTAAAAATGAAGTTCTTCGACTGAAGACTTTGGATTTCTGAAGACTTTCTGAAGACTTTGAAAGTGAAGAAATTGGTGTGACCTTGAAGACTTGGTATTCATTTGTGGAACATGAAACGTGAAGACTTTTGTTTTCGTAGTTTCATTTTCTCTTTCTTGAGTCATAGGAAACACCGTACTGTTAAAGGGGGTCGAGGAAATACTAAGGAAAAATTTCCATGTGATGCTCAACTCAAAATCCTACACCTACCAATCCCTTCGAGTGAAGCCATTGGAAATCTCATACAGTTCAGTCATATTCTTCAGTGACAGAGACGAAGTTCTTCTGGTCTCTGAGGAATTTTTTCTGACTGAGGAGTTAGGAATTCGCCAGTGCGGATTGCCTACACAGCGAGGAACATGATAGCCCTGAGGAATTTGATACTCAAATTTCCGACCGTTGCTGTGCTATGCGCCAGCTGTCCCAAAATATCTACCCACCTAACGGTCATATCATTGAAGGGCATTTATGTCTTATCATGTCGGGCTGCTCCCTAGGCTATAAATAGCCTGCCCCTACAACCACTAGCTGGTTGGCTGCTCCGAGAGAAACTGACATTTGTCATTTGAGAGCATCCCATCCTCCGAGGACTTTGAGCGAAAATCATCGAGTGAGGAAAACCCAAACCCAAACACCTACAAACCCAAAGTGATTGAGCATCACTGAAGAGATTGATCCTGCGTGGATCCGATGCTTGTTACCTTTGAAGACTGTGCTTCTTCCAGACGGTTAGGCGTCATGGTCTAGAGCATCCAAGAGGAATTGTGGATCACCGAGTGACCGAGTTTGTGAAGGTTCGGAAGTAACCTGAAGACTTACCACGAGTGATTGGGCGAAGTCTATGTGACCTTAGCTCAAGGGGAATACGGTGAGGACTAAGTGTCCTGGACTGCGTGTTCAAGACTGGGTGTCCGGGACTGTGTGTCCTCAGGTTTAAATACCTAGCCGCCCTAACCAGATGTACAACTGAGACAGCAGTTGGAACTGGTCTACCAAATCATTGTCTTCACCAAGCCAACTGGTTCTATTTCCTCAACTCTTTCATTTCCTCATTACTGTGTTGTGTGCTTGTCATATCTGTGTTTGAAGACTTTGACTGAAGACTTTCTCAATTTCCTCAGTTCAATTTCTTCAGTCTATTTGTCTTCATCCTATGCTATGCTGTGTTTATGCTTTCTGTACTCTGTGTTTGTCTTCATTTCATCATGATGACCATGCCTATGTTCCGCTATGCTTACTCTTGAGTACTTATTCCGCTGCAAGTAGTTCTTCGCTAAGGAATTTCCTCACCCGCAAATTCCTCAGTGAAGAATTCATAAAAATCGCCTATTCATCCCCCTCTAGTCAATATAACGCACTTTCACACATGGTATACAATAACAGAATGCAGCCACAACAATTGAACATCGCATTGTAGAATTGAACCAAGCAGTTAACTAAACACCACAACAAGTGAACCAAGCCACAACAAATGAACCAAGCAGTTAAGTAAAGACCAATTGAACAATATAACATACTCCTAATAGAAGATCAGACAGTTAACCAAACCAAGCATGCTTAACAACTTGGAAATATTGCACCCTGAAGAATTGAACATCACATTGCACGACATATAGAACATATACACTATAGCAGAAGATTGCATGGTAAAAGTAGATAGCACAATTCACTAGAATTTGTTAAGGAAAGGCAGTAGCTAGCAAACTGAACATGGGTCCTTATAGTGAGCTAATAAGACAAGCTACTCCTCATTGTCGGAGATATCAATGACGATTGGCTCCTTGGACATGGAAGAGGGCGAGGCCTCCGCATCGTGGGTGCCCTCGTGGTAGTGGTGAGTTGCCTGAGCCGCTCGGGGCACCAACCTGCTGGCTCTCGAGATGAGGTAAGCACGTGCATGCTGAGAAAACACCTCGTAGTCTTCGTCGAAGGCACCGACGGTGGCCTCGAGAAAACGCCACGAACTGTCGTTTAAAGCAGCCAACCGCGTCGCGACGTCGGCGTGCGAGGCGTCAACGGTGGCCTCGACGGCGAGATGCTCCTCCAAGATCTGGGGGTCGGCACGAATGGCAGCCATCGCAACCTCATCCGCGCGTGCGGCCGCGATTTGCTTCTCCACTGCCAAATGCTCCTTGAGGTCCTGGCTATACTGCGTGCACCATGGCTTAGGCCGGCGCTTATTTGGTGGAGGGGTCGGTGATTTGGGTTGAAGGTGTCGTGCTCATGCCGGCGGTCGGGCCATGTGGGATGTGGAAGGAGGAGGAGGATGGGGGTCGGGTGTGGATTACCTGCCTGGATAGGCAAGGTCGAGCAGTGTGAAGGAGGGTCGCCGGCGAGGAGGCAGCGGCGCTGTAAGCAAGGAATGAAGGTTTCAACTTGGAAAGGAAGGTGGTAAGAGGGTAAATGTGGCTTTTGGTAAGGGGGGGGGGTGGGGAGGTAGATATTTCCGCGGAAGCCGAAAATTTGGAATCGCTTCAGCCAAAAAACTAGCGTGCAAAGTGTCATCACACACGGTCTGAAGATATTTTGTGCTGCATCTCACACGGTTGGTTATAATAAACTGTGTGGGATCTACTTGATTTTTGGTCTTGATTTGAATTACATAACGGGGTCACAGCGGCCATGGACGGTGTTTGAATTGCTAGACCTTTTATCCGCAGTCATCATAAAAGAATTGGAATTATTCAGGGTTCGTTTGGACATTTTTATGCATTAAGTGAGTTTTCAATGCATTTATGTGCATAATTCAAATTTGAACCACATGCACATGCTCCATTGCATATAAATTCATTGAAAAATCAAATCTTTGTCATGCTTAGGTCCCATGCAAGAAATGGGAATGAATTTCAAACACCATGGAACCGTTGATTGCCGGCAAAACAATGAGATGCCTGGTTTTTAAATTCTAGTAAATCCAAAAATCGTCTGAAAGCATGCTACAATGGAGCGGCATCAACATACCGTGGTACAAATTTTTTCCCATTTGGGGTAGGTTTGGGTATACGCTTTTCACAAACCGGAGCTTCTCACAACAAGCATGATGGTTTTCGGTAGGGAATGTCCCACCTTTGGGGACGAAACGATATCCATTGCCTCTTATTGCTTTCAAGTCTTTTTCTCGTGTCATAATAGAACAACAGGAGTGTTGTGCTAATTTTCGTGATTTTTCGGGGGTTCGTTTGGACATTTTTATGCATTAAGTGAGTTTTCAATGCATTTATGTTCATAATTCGAATTTGAACTACATGCGCATGCTCCAGTGCATATAAATTCGTTGAAAAATCAAATATGTGTCCTTGGGTGCATGCTTAGGTCCCATGCAAGAAATGGGAATGAATTTCAAACAAAAGGGCACCGTTGATTGCCGGCAAAACAGTGAGATGCCTGGTTTTTTAATTCTAGTAAATCCAAAACTCGTCTGAAATTCATGAAACTTGGCATGCTATCATGGAGCGGCATCAACATGCCGTGGTACAAATTTTGTCCCATTTGGGGCAGGTTTGGGTATATGCTTCTCACAAACCGGAGCTTCTCACAACAAGCATGATGGTTTTCGATAGGGAACGTCCCACCTTTGGGGACGAAACGATATTCATTGCCTCTTATTGCTTTCAAGTTTTTTTCTCGTGTCAACATAGAACAACAGGAGTGTTGTGTGAATTTTTGTGATTTTTCACGGTTTGTTTGGACATTTTTATGCATTAAGTGAGTTTTCAATGCATTTATGTGCATAATTCAAATTCGAACTACATGCGCATCCTCCAGTGCATATAAATTCGTTCAAAAATCAAATCTTTGTCGTTGGGTGCATGCTTAGGTCCCATGCAAGAAATGGGAATGAATTTCAAACACCATGGCACCGTTGATTGCCGGCAAAACAATGAGATGCCTGGTTTTTAAATTCTAGTAAATCCAAAACTCGTCTGAAATTCATGAAACTTGGCATGCTATCATGGAGCGGCATCAACATGTCGTGGTACAAATATTGTCCCATTTGGGGCAGGTTTGGGTATATGCTTCTCACAAACCGGAGCTTCTCACAACAAGCATGATGGTTTTCGATAGGGAACGTCCCACCTTTGGGGACGAAACGATATTCGTTGCCTCTTATTGCTTTCAAGTTTTTTTTCTCGTGTCAACATAGAACAACAGGAGTGTTGTGTGAATTTTTGTGATTTTTCAGGGTTCGTTTGGACATTTTTATGCATTAAGTGAGTTTTCAATGCATTTATGTGCATAATTCAAATTTGAACTACATGCGCATGCTCCAGTGCATATAAATTAGTTGAAAAATCAAATCTGTGTCCTTGGGTGCATGCTTAGGTCCCATGCAAGAAATGGGAATGAATTTCAAACACCAGGGCACCGTTGATTGCCGGCAAAACAGTGAGATGCCTGGTTTTTAAATTCTAGTAAATCCAAAAATCGTCTGAAATTCATGAAACTTGGCATGCTATCATGGAGCGGCATCAACATGCCGTGGTACAAATTTTGTCCCATTTGGGGCTGGTTTTGGTATATGCTTCTCACAAACCGGAGCTTCTCACAACATGCATGATGGTTTTCGGCACGGAATGTCCCACCTTTGGGGACGAAACGATATCCATTGCCTCTTATTGCTTCAAGTTTTTTTCTCATGTCAACAGAGAACAACAGGAGTGTTGTGTGAATTTTTGTGATTTTTCGAGGTTCGTTTGGACATTTTTATGCATTAAGTGAGTTTTCAATGCATTTATGTGCATAATTCAAATTTGAACTACATGCGCATGCTCCAGTGCATATAAATTTGTTGAAAAATCAAATCTTTGTCCTTGGATGCATGCTTAGGTCCCATGCAAGAAATGAGAATGAATTTCAAACACCACGGCGCCGTTGATTGCTGGCAAAACAGTGAGATGCCTGGTTTTTAAATTCTAGTAAATCCAAAACTCATCTGAAATTCATGAAACTTGGCATGCTATCATGGAGCGGCATCAACATGCCGTGGTACAAATTTTGTCCCATTTGGGGCAGGTTTGGGTATATGCTTCTCACAAACCGGAGCTTCTCACAACATGCATGATGGTTTTCGGTAGGGAACGTCCCACCTTTGGGGACGAAACAATATCCATTGCCTCTTATTGCTTTCAAGTTTTTTTCTCGTGTCAACATAGAACAACAGGAGTGTTGTGTGAATTTTTGTGATTTTTCGGGGTTCGTTTGGACATTTTTATGCATCAAGTGAGTTTTCAATGCATTTATGTGCATAATTCAAATTTGAACTACATGCGCATGCTCAAGTGCATATAAATTCGTTGAAAAATCAAATCTGTGTCCTTGGGTGCATGCTTAGGTCCCATGCAAGAAATGGGAATGAATTTCAAACACCAGGGCACCGTTGATTGCCGGCAAAACAGTGAGATGCCTGCTTTTTAAATTCTAGTAAATCCAAAACTCGTCTGAAATTCATGAAACTTGGCATGCTATCATGGAGCGGCGTCAACATGCCTTGGTACAAATTTTGTCCCATCTGGGGCAGGTTTGGGTATATGCTTCTCACAAACCAGAGCTTCTCACAACATGCATGATGGTTTTCGGTAGGGAACGTCCCACCTTTGGGGACAAAACGATATCCATCGCCTCTTATTGCTTTCAAGTTTTTTTCTCGTGTCAACATAGAACAACAGGAGTGTTGTGTGAATTTTTGTGATTTTTCGGGGTTCGTTTGGACATTTTTATGCATTAAGTGAGTTTTCAATGCATTTATGTGCATAATACATTTTTGAACTACATGCGCATGCTCCAGTGCATATAAATTTGTTGAAAAATCAAATCTTTGTCCTTGGGTGCATGCTTAGGTTCCATGCAAGAAATGAGAATGAATTTCAAACACCAGGGCACCGTTGATTGCTGGCAAAAGAGTGGGATGTCTGGTTTTTAAATTCTAGTAAATCCAAAACTCGTCTGAAATTCATGAAACTTGGCACCCTATCATGGAGCGGCATCAACATGCCGTGGTACAAATTTTGTCCCATTTGGGGCAGGTTTGGGTATATGCTTCACACAAACCGGAGCTTCTCACAACATGCATGATGGTTTTCGGTAGGGAACGTCCCACCTTTGGGGACGAAACGATATCCATTGCCTCTTATTGCTTTCAAGTTTTTTTCTCATGTCAACATAGAACAATAGGAGTGTTGTGTGACTTTTTGTGATTTTTCGGGGTTCGTTTGGACATTTTTATGCATTAAGTGAGTTTTCAATGCATTTATGTGCATAATTCAAATTTGAATTACATGCACATGCTCCAGTGCATATAAATTCGTTGAAAAATCAAATATGTGTCCTTGGGTGCATGCTTAGGTCCCATGCAAGAAATGGGAATGAATTTCAAACACCAGGGCACCGTTGATTGCCGGCAAAACAGTGAGATGCCTGGTTTTTAAATTCTAGTAAATCCAAAACTCGTCTGAAATTCATGAAACTTGGCATGCTATCATGGAGCGGCATCAACATGTCGTGGTACAAATTTTGTCTCATTTGGGGCAGGTTTGGGTATATGCTTCTCACAAACCAGAGCTTCTCACAACAGGCATGATGGTTTTCGGTAGGGAACGTCCGACCTTTGGGGACGAAACGATATCCATTGCCACTTATTGCTTTCAGGTTTTTTCTCGTGTCGACATAGAACAACAGGAGTGTTGTGTGAATTTTTGTGATTTTTCGGGGTTCGTTTGGACATTTTTATGCATTAAGTGACTTTTCAATGCATTTATGTGCATAATTCAAATTTGAACAACATGCGCATGCTCCAGTGCATATAAATTCGTTGAAAAATCAAATCTTTTTCGTTAGGTGCATGCTTAGGTCCCATGCAAGAAATGGGAATGAATTTCAAACACCATGGCACCGTTGATTGCCGGCAAAACAGTAAGATGCCTGGTTTTTAAATTTTAGTAAATCCAAAACTCGTCTGAAATTCATGAAACTTGGTATGCTATCATGGAGCGGCATCAACATGCCGTGGTACAAATTTTGTCCCATTTGGGGCAGGTTTGGGTATATGCTTCTCACAAACCGGAGCTTCTCACAACAAGCATGATGGTTTTCGGTAGGGAACATCCCACCTTTGGGGACGAAACGATATCCATTGCCTCTTATTGCTTTCAAGTTTTTTCTCGTGTCAACATAGAACAACAGGAGTGTTGTGTGAATTTTTGTGATTTTTTTCAGGGTTCGTTTGGACATTTTTATGCATTAAGTGAGTTTTCAATGCATTTATGTGCATAATTCAATTTTGAACTACATGCGCATGCTCTAGTGCATATAAATTCATTGAAAAATCAAATATGTGTCCTTGGGTGCATGCTTAGGTCCCATGCAAGAAATGGGAATGAATTTCAAACACTAGGGCACCGTTGATTGCCGGCAAAACAGTGAGATGCCTGGTTTTTAAATTCTAGTAAATCCAAAACTCGTCTGAAATTCATGAAACTTGGCATGCTATCATGGAGCAGCATGAACATGCCATGTTACAAATTTTGTCCCGTTTGGGGCAGGTTTGGGTATATGCTTCTCACAAACCGGAGCTTCTCACAACATGCATGATGGTTTTCGGTAGGGAACGTCCCACCTTTGGGGACGAAACGATATCCATTGCCTCTTATTGCTTTCAAGTTTTATTTCTCGTGTCAACATAGAACAACAGGAGTGTTGTGTGAATTTTTGTGATTTTTCGGGGTTCGTTTGGACATTTTTATGCATTAAGTGAGTTTTCAATGCATTTATGTGCATAATTCAAATTTGAACTACATGCGCTTGCTCCAGTGCATATAAATTCGTTGAAAAATCAAATCTTTGTCCTTGGGTGCATGCTTAGGTCCCATGCAAGAAATGAAAATGAATTTCAAACACCAGGGCACCGTTGATTGCTGGCAAAACAGTGAGATGCCTTGTTTTTCAATTCTAGTAAATCCAGAACTCGTCTGAAATTCATGAAACTTGGCATGCTATCATGGAGCGGCATCAACATGTCGTGGTACAAATTTTACCCATTTGGGGCAGGTTTGGGTATATGCTTCTCACAAACCGGAACTTCTCCCAACATGCATGATGGTTTTCGGTAGGGAACGTCCCACCTTTGGGGACGAAACGTATCCATTGCCTCTTATTGCTTTCAAGTTTTTTTTCTCATGTCAACATAGAACAACAGGAGTGTTGTGTGAATTTTTGTGATTTTTCGGGATTCGTTTGGACATTTTTATGGATTAAGTGAGTTTTCAATGCATTTATGTGCATAATTCAAATTTGAACTACATGCGCATGCTCCAGTGCATATAAATTCATTGAAAAATCAAATCTGTGTCCTTGGGTGCATGCTTAGGTCCCATGCAAGAAATGGGAATTAATTTCAAACACCAGGGCACCGTTGATTGCCGGCAAAACAGTGAGATGCGTGGTTTTTAAATTCTAGTAAATCCAAAACTCGTCTGAAATTCATGAAACTTGGATGCTATCATGGAGCGGCATCAACATGCTGTGGTATTTTTTGTGTCCATTTTGAGAGAAGGCGCACTCAAATATGACAGCCAACAAAGGCATTTTGAAAAAAATAGCTGCCACTTTAATATCTCAAACATTTGTATAATTCAAACCATGTGCGTTCGATTAACCATTCACGTGACACCACGTGTCTTGGTTTTAATGGCTATAGGAGGTGCCATGTGGACAGCTGCTTGACTGAACGGGAGGCGTGCGACCGCAGTCCGGTGCGCAGGCTCACCGGGAAGCGTACAAGCTGTTCAACGCAGGATCTGTGCATCTCTTCAACGCAAATGGTTCAGATTACGGTATGCAAATTAAAGCCAGACTTCGGCGCTAAGCCAAGAGACACTGCGATTTGTCAAAATATGCAGCTAAAAATCAATATCACCATCTATTTTTTGCAACTAAATTTGAGTAAGTAAGCATATATTTCATTCATACTAGAGATTAAGCAGTCGTTCTCACCGGGAAGCGAGACAGCCTTGGACCGCCGCCCGCCTCGCTCCCACTGGTCTATATTAATGGTGCCGCCGAGCGGCCGCACCCCCCATCCTCGCCACACACACAATTCCTCTCTCTCTCCGCTCGCATCCTCGACACCGCTCTGAGTCCTCAAAGCCATTAGTGTACGAGGATGTCGCCGAAGCGCCCCATCGGAGAGAGTGGCGACGCCGGGGCTGCTGAAGCACCGGAGCACGGCGTGAATATGGAGACAGAGGTTCCCGTCCCCGCCGACGAGGTGGAGAACGAGGCTGCCAAGAAGCGGAGGCGGGTCGAGAAAGAACCGCAAGCGACTCTAGCAGGCCTAGACTTCATCAACAACCTCCCCGATGATATGTTGATAGTCATCATATCCCTCCTCCCAATCAGAAATCGGGCAAGGACAGCCGCTGTTTCCCAGCGATGGCGCACCCTATGGCTCCGCACCCCTGTCGATCTCCTCCACGCCCACAAGCTCTGCCATGGCTATCGCCAAAGCTTGGATGCGTTCTCCCAGATCCTCGGTAGTCACCATGGCCCAATCAAAGGCCTTATCCCGGGAAAGTTCCGTTCCAATGGCAGGGAGCGAGGCAAGCTTGACGAGTGGTTCCAATCCCGCGCCATAGATCAGCTCGAGAAGCTAAGTTATAATGATGAGCATATGAGCTTGCTGCCAACGTCTGCGCTCCGCTTCGCGCCCACGCTGTGCCTCGCTAAGTTCATGAACTGCCATTCCCCCCCTTAATGACGCGCACGCTCTTTTTCTACCATGACTGAAGCACCTCGAGCTCGTTGCCATCCGCATTCCAAAGGATGACATGGAGCGCCTGCTCCATGGCTGTACTGCACTCGAGTTCCTTCGTCTTCAGGCGATGAATTGGTCGAGTACCTTGCACATCACCTCCAGGACTCTCCGCACTATTTATGTGTGTTGCTGGTGCGGCAACAAGAGATCACAAAAGGTGGACCACAATATGGTTATCCAGGACACAGCTTCACTTGAGAGATTACTTGTAGTTGATCAACAAGGTCCAACAAGAATCAATGTCATTTCTGCGCCAAAATTGAAAGTGGTGGGCTACTCGTCTGTCAAATACTACAACTTTCAGGTACAACAGTCGCCTTATATACCTCTCCTTCTTGATATCAACGTTATAACTAGTTTTGAAGATGTATCCTCGTCTGTCATCCAGCGAAGCTTCACCCAGACTCTGGGCACAGTGAAGGTCTTGGCACTAGAATCTGTCGTCCCCAACCTGGACCAAGTTTTCAGTTGCCTGAGATGCTTTCCGTGCCTGAAGAAGCAGTATATTGAGGTGATGTTCCTTTCCTGTTAAATGTTAACCATAAGGGAGTTCAATTTTTTGCACCTTTTCCCAAGTTCACAATGACAATGTAATACTATTTCTGAAGGAATTTTGGAGGATTTTAGGACATACACCCCCACCCCATATTGGTTGCTTCATTTATATGGTTACAATCGTCCATAAGAATTTCTCCTTTGGATTCATCTGTACTAGTTTTCTTAGGGAATTTTTATCCAATCCAACCTCTTGTGAAGAAGGCTACATGTTTCTAGATTGTAATCAAATGCCCATGTTAATCATGCCAGATCGAAGATGGCACGTTGGTGCATGTTACCAATCCTGCAAACCAAATGGGCGTGTAGCAGTGTTCAAAACTGCATGTAGGCACTAACACGTTCTCTTGTTTTGCAGTGCATATTAGGCCCGGTGGATGATGTTTATAACGACAATCACATCGAATGCCTGGATCTGCATCTCTCAAAAATTACTCTGAACTCCTATCGAGGGACCCCACCGGAGATTACACTCGCCAGGTTCTTTCTTGCCAGAGCAAAGGTGTTGAGTGTACTGAGGTTGAACACGCATTTAATTAGGAAAGATTAATGGTATGATCAGCAGATCCGGCTGGTACAGTTGAATGGAAGTGCCTCCAAAAATGCCAAAGTTCATATGGGAAGAACATATGGCAAAGCAATTGGAAATCATTGTGTCAAACCCATACATGACTTGTCAGCGGGTGAACCCTTTTCAGAAATGACGCAGCTTGCAATGTTTGAATTTGGGCGTTGTAATCTTTGAATTTGAACCTTGCAATATTTATGGTATTTGTTATATTGAACCGTTTATGTTCTCTTGTCTCAACGCAAACAGTTCATCCAGGTGAACCGCATGTCGTATATCGCACACACCTTGATCTAGCTGACCGTTTCTTTTGTGTTGCCTAATCACAAACAGTTCATCCGAGTGAACTGTATGCTGTACATCGCACACACCTTGATCTGGCTGACCGTTTCTTTTGTGTTGCCTAATCACAAACAGTTCATCCGAGTGAACCGTATGATGTACATGGCACACACCTTCATCTGGCTGCACGTTTCTTTTGTTCCTACTCATCGAAAATGGTTAATTGAACTGAACCGTATGCCCTGAATCGCACACGCAACTAAAATCTGAACCGTGTTTGATGCATCCGTCATCGCAAATGTTTTGCGCCTTTTTTGATGGTTTTTTACACCGCCATTTGCGATTATTGCATCGCACACAGTTTCGTCGAAGGGTCTCTGATCATAGTGTCGCGTTAGCAGCATCCTGCAGTAGTGATCTTTTGTGAAGAACGGGTTTTTGCTCCCTTAGATACTGCCATCACCCCCTCCAATTCAAATGGCTAATAAACAAGAAAAGAAATTGAACATACAGACATTGTATGATAGACAGATGTGGTAATTCACATATATGTTGTCTAACCAAACAGGACAGCATGACACAATTTCACATATATGATGCCTAACTAAACAGGATATCATGACACGGTTTCAAAAATATGATGGATAACTTAATAGGATATAATGGCATAATTCAACATATGATGAGTATCTAAACAGGATGACATGACAAAACTATACGATGTCTTTCTAAAATAGGTTGGGATGAAATAATTCACATACATGTTGTCTAAGTATATAGGATGGCATGATATAATTAACATAATTGATTCATATACTAAGCAGCTGACACTCGCATGTATGATCTCTAAACTAAGCAGATGGAATTCAATATTGTGCATATGATGTCTAAACTAAGCAATGCAAGACACCATATGCATGATATGAGAAATATAAACATTGCAACTTAGAGCACACACCTCAGGTGGGATATAGGATTGGTCATCTGTCTCTGAATCCTCCTCTGAGGAGCTACCTGTAACCATCGAGATATATGCTTCAACAGGTACCATTGCCTCCTCTAAAGACCTTGTGTTTCACTCCTGATTTTTCCATAACCGGCTTAAATGGCTGATACACATGAAGAGTAGTTCAATATACACAAATTGTCGACAAATGGAATACGTAATGAAAAAAAAGATGGCATGAGATAATTCACATATATGATGCCTGGCTACATGGCGGTGCATAATTCACATATATGATAACTGGCTGAAAAACATGGCATTGCATAATTCACATATCTAATATAGAAAGCAAACAGGAGGCATTCACATAAAGCATGTATAATCTAAGAAGATGGCATGGCAATGCAAGACACCATATGCATGATATGAGCAATATAACCCTGCCAAGTTAGAGCATGCACCTCGGGGGGGGGGAATACGACTGGTCATCTGTCTCTGAATCCTCCTCTGAGGAGCTATCTGTAACCAGCAAGAAATCTGCATCGACAGGTAGCACTGACTGCTCAGAAGACCTTGTTTTCACTCCAGATTTTCCCATGACCGACTCAAATGACTGATGCACAGGAAGAGTAGATGAATGTATAAACATTGTTGACAATGGAATACATTATGAAAAAAAATATGGCACGATATAATTCACATATACTATGACTGGCTAAACAGGATGGCATTGCATGATTCACGTATATGATGCCACGCTAAAGAAGATGGCATTGCATAATTCCCATATACTCCCTCTGTTCCTAAATATTTGTCTTTTAGAGATTTCAAATGGACTACCACATACGAATGTATATAGACATATTTTAGAGTGTAGATTCACTCATTTTGCTCCATATGTAGTCACTTGTTGAAATCTCTAAAAAGACAAATATTTAGGAACAGTGGGAGTATGATATAGAAACCAAACAGGTGGCATTCACACAAAGCAAATCTAAACTAAGCTGATGACATATAAGATGTATAATGTAAGCAATGCAAGGCGCCATATGCATGATATGACCAACATCAGCATGCCAGGTTAGAGAAAATAGCTCAGGTGGTAAATAGGAGTGGTCGGCTCCCTCTGAATCCCCATCTGAACAGGTATCTTCCTCTGGCATACAATCTAGAATGGCGGGAGGGGTGTCGGTGTCAAAACCGGCGGATCTCGTGTAGGGGGTCCCGAACTGTGCGTCAGAGGGCGATGGTAACAGGAGACGGGGGACACGATGTTTACCCAGGTTCGGGCCCTCTCTATGGAGGTAATACCCTACTTCCTGCTTGATTGATCTTAATGAATATGAGTATTACAAGAGTTGATCTACCACGAGATCGTAATGGCTAAAACCCTAGAAGTCTAGCCTGTCTGACTATGATTGTATATATCCTCTACGGACTAAGCCCTCCGATTTATATAGACACCGGAGGGGGCTATGGTTGCACGAAGTCAGTTATAGAGAAAGGAATCTTCATATTTGGATGCCAAGCTTGCCTTCCACGCCAAGGAGAGTCCCATCCGGACACGGGAGAGAGTCTTCGGTCTTCGTATCTTTACAGCCCATCAGTCCGGCCCATGCCTAACAGGCCGGACGCCCGAGGACCCCTTAGTCCAGGACTCCCTCGGTAGCCCCTGAACCAGGCTTCAATGACGAGGTGTCCGGCGTGCAGATTGTCTTTGGCATTGCAAGGCTGGTTCCTTCTTCGAATACTCCAACCTAGTCTTCGGACGAAACGAACGTGTCTGGTTCTGCAAAACAAATTCCACGCACAACCGTAGAGAGCATAATATTCCACGAGTCCAATCCGCTGACAACTTTTGGTAATGTGACATCACGTCTGCCCGGTCATTATTTCGAACCGTTTTCATCTGCCGTTCCACGTTTCGAGATGCGGTTTTCATTGGCATGTCTTGTCAAAGCAGATATCGTGTCCCCTTATTGCGGGAGTCTCATCAATACGGGTGTGGATAATCCAACTGTGCCATTTGCATAGCCCTTGGGAATAGGTGAGTTTTAAGGCAAGTGGGGAGGCGCTTGATATTCACTGCCTTTATAAGGAGATAAGGATTCCCTTTCTTCACCCACGCCTTCTCTCTTTCTCTGCCCATCCATTCTCGAGCTCCAGCGCCCAAGTCCTCATCTTTTCCGCCTCAAGAAAGCACTCAACCATGTCCGGATCTGGAGCGCAAGGCAAGTGGATGGCCTCCTCTGTCAAGGAGAAGGACATCACAGAGCTTCGGGAGGCCGGGTATCTGGCAAAAGAGACCGCCCACCGGCTTCCGGCCAAGGGGCAAGTCGTCCCCACCCCGAAGCCCAACGAGAGGGTGGTGTTCATCCCCCATTTCGTCCACGGGTTAGGGTTTCCTCTCCACCCTTTCGTCCGCGGACTTATGTTCTATTACGGGCTAGATTTCCATGATCTAGCCCCAAACTCCTTCCTCAACATCTCGGCATTTATTGTGGTGTGCGAGGCCTTTTTCCGCATTCCTCCCCACTTCGGACTATGGCTCAAGATCTTCAACGTGAAGCCGAAGGTGGTGGATGGCCAACACGCGGAGTGCAGAGGTGCCATGGTGAGCAAGATGCCCAATGTCACATGTCCCAAAGGTACATTTGTGGAGACCGTCAAGGAGTGGCAGAAACTGTGGTTCTATATCACAGAGCCTCGCGATGTCACTTGGGCCGCAACTCCTGAATTCAAGTCCGGAGCTCCAATGCGGCTCACCTCCTGGATAGAGAAGGGCCCAAATTGGTCTTTGTCAGACGAACTGATAGCGATGCAAACGCGCATCCAAAGCATGGTGGATAAAAACATCAAGCTCGTCGACGTGATTCAGGTGATGCTAGTTCACCGGATCCTTCCATGCCAGAGCCGAACCCGCCCTTTATGGGAATTCGATCCGGAGAAGCACCAGATCTTGGAAAGGCTCTTCGGAACCACTCATGAAGATGTCTGGAAGTTGCTCTTTAAGGGCAATGAGACGCCGCCGGACATAGAATCGGACCGCGGGCACGACCTTGCCCATCCTGCCAGTGCAGTAAGTCTTTCACATCTAAAGGTACATCCTCTACTTGCTTGTTCAAGGAAGATATCTAAACTTCACCATTTATTTTTCATGGCTGGACGAAGAAGGCGGAGCGAATTCGGTGTCCGGCTCCGCTGCCCGAGGAACCAGTTATCCCGCTCCTGGCGAAGATACTGGTCCCGGCGCCCTATCAGGCACCGGAGAAGAAGGCCAAGGGGGTCCGGAGTGGCCCCCGCCGCAAGGGAGCTGCGGACGTGTCGTCCGAAGACAAGACTCACTCCTCGGCCGCCAAAGACGACAACAAGGAGGAGGAAGAAAGCAACTCTCCCCCCGATGGGGGAAGGAAGAAGAGGGCGGCCTCCACAAATCTGGAGGCGGAGGTGCCCAAGAGGGGGAAGGGCCCCCTCGCAGATAACTCCGCGTGGGACGTCGACAGCAGCCCCGAGCGACGCCCCCGAGAGAAGCCCCTGGCCGCCTCGTGAGTACTGAAAAACCCTGATGCGTCCATATGTCCGGCCTCTTTACTTCACCATTTTAACATGTTGAATTATGCAATTGCAGTCCGGCCCACGACAGCTTCCAGCGATCCTCGTCAGGGGGTTCGCTGGATTCGAAAGCGATGGCCAGCGAGTCACCACCGACGGCTCACTCTCCTCAGGCCAAGGGTGACGCCGAGGTGCTGTCCTGAAGGACCTTCCCTGGCCAGGGAGAGGTTCAGGAGGTCGTCCAGGTGGCGCCAGAGGATGACTCCTCGGCCGACGGACACATGGGGGGAAAAGCCCCCATGGAGACTGGCGATGGGGGCCATATCCAATTCGGCCCCCAGCCGGATACCATCTCGAAGACCTACACGGCCCCGGGGTCAAGGGAGCAGTTTCCTCCAAAGGGAGGAGGTGTGCCTATTCCGCCGGTGACCTCTGTCCAACCAGAGGCGCCGGATAATCTGCTGGAAGCGCTACGAGGCGCTTCCATTGTGGAGGAACACCGTGTCCTTATGGGTATGGTGGTTGAGAGGGTTCAGTCCATTAAGAGCGGACTGACCGAAGCCTACACCAGTCTGCTGACAGGCTTTGAGGTAAGCAACACAAAAGAAAAAGTCATGGTATAGACAGTAGCCCCTGAGACACTATCCGGTGTTCGGAAAGAAAAGCCGGACAGAGGATCAAGTAATTTTCGCAGGAAACTAACCAAATATGTCTTGTGTGAATGTGCAGGCATTGTTGCTGGCCGCAACCTCTCATGCTACTGAGGTCTCCGGACTAAAGTAGAGTCTGGAGCGGGCCGAAGAAGAGCTCGGCCTTGTGAAAAGGCAGCTGGAGGACAAGCAAGGTATGTGGTGGCTTGTTGTATATTCGAAAAAGAGTAAATGATGTGTGCTGACCGAAGTGCCATGATATTTGTGGGAGCGGCGACCAAGGTCGAGGTCCTTAAGAAGGCGCTGGCCGAGGCCAAGGAGAAAGCTGCCAAGGAACAAGCCGCTCGTGAGAAGCACGAGGCCAGGCTTGATGAGGTCCAGCAGGAACTCCAGGATGTCGTGAAGAAGTGTGAGTCCTTGGAACGCGATGTTTCAGCTCAAGAGACCAAACTTGCCAAGGCTCGCCAAAGTGCACAAGAGGCCCGGGTCGAAGCCCAAAGCGCCCTCGAGATCCAACAGGCCAAGAAAATTGCTGCGGGTAAGGCTTTTATTATGCAAAGCAAGTATGCGAAGAAGAGGTATCTCTTACTGACCCGGATTTGGAGTTCTCCAGGGGCACTTGCGGATCTGCCGCGCAGTGTTTCTGACGCTACAGAATTCTTCCGAGCCGAAGAGGGGAGCTCAACGGAGAAGCTGTTCTGGTCGCAATACCTTGTGCCAGAACATTCGGTGCCCTTTAGCGACCAGCTAAAACGGCTGGTCGAGCTGCATAGGGTGGCCGAACTAGCCATGAAGGATTTAATAATCCGGCTGTGGCCTGCCAAAGCTATACCCAGCAGCTACTTCGGGCTCGTGAAGCGGCTGGTCGATGCCTGCCCCCGGCTTGACGTTATCAAGCGGTCGGTCTGCATCGAGGGTGCGCAGATGGCCTTCGCCCGCATCAAGGTGCAGTGGGCGAAGATGAACGCTGTCAAGCTCGTGACCGAGGGTCCGCCCGAGGGTAAGGAGCACCGCACGCCCGAACTATATTTTGACAATGTCGTGGAGGGATCCCGCATTGTGGCGGTGCAGTGAGCCAAAGATGTAATATTTAAATGAGTACATTTGTACTATCTTGCCCTGTATTATGGAACAAGTTAATTTATGTAAGATAAATGTTTGTTTAATATTTTACCTCCTGTGTGGCCGTGTTTATGAAATTCTGAGAGTTGGCCAGTCGTCGGCTTCAGCCCCCACGTAGATAGTACGGAGGTGTTCGGGATGGAATCTAAACACTCTTGATCCAATTGTTTGGTCCTTGAAGGAGGTGTTTAGCGCAACGAACCAGGCAATCGGACTATGTGTCTTTATCACCCTCACTTAGCCATAGGAGTTTGACAATGAAAATTTAGGCGCAGCCCCTAGTATCCGAACTAGGGTACTGTAAACACCTGATCGGGTAAGAACCGATCCCTCACATAATGCGGAAAAAATCGCTACAGATTTGAACCTCCGAAGAGCTGACCGGCTCTCGCCGCATCATGACAGTCAGTTTTTGGCTTTCTCTACTGAGGTGCTCATCCGGATAAACCAGGACACAATCGCAGTAGTTCTCCCTTTACTACCCTAGCCGATATAGCGGAACGTAAGGTAGTAAGCACAGCAGCCGGGCAACCCAACTATTGACCAAAGACATGATTCGGAGCCAATGCATATAATGCTAAATTCGGGGTGTCGAACTACATTGTAAAAAGTGTTCGGACTTTGTTGCCGTATTATGGGTCGCAATGAAGCCCCTGGCAGATTAAAGCGTACCGAAGTGTACGTGCGCGACTTTGAGAAGATTACCAAAGAAGGAAAAAAGGGAGTAGTAAGCTAGTGCCACAGAAGTTGGGCCGCAAACTGTTTCCATTATAGTTTGATTAATACGTCAAAGCGTATTCATACAGGTATTGCAATAAGCAACCGGGCTATTTAACATGCCACTGCCAAGGGAGAGCTGCGGGCGGGCCCTGAAAACATGTAGAGTGATTGTTAGAGAGACCACCTAAAAATTCCCTTGTACGCCAGTGCTTCTTGCCATCTTGGTGTATCCGTCTTGTCAAGAGGACCAATGATCAGGTCGCCGGAAGAGCCTGTAGAAAAGAAACCTGAAAGGATAAAAAGGAAAAATTGAAAGTATGTGTGTCCGAGGGCGGTCGAGCCGTAGTGTGGATCAGAAGCTGGTTATGCCTCCGTCTACGCCCATGGTATTGTGAGTGCGTAGTTATGTACATGTGGTGCGAATGCCGCCACTTTGTTGGGACTGGGACGGACACCAAATTGCTAATCGAGCTCTTGACGAGTTGCGTTGTCCTGCTGCAGAGTAGTCCAGACTCGTTTGACAGTATCCGGGAGTTTGGCCAACGAATTAAGGTTCTGCTTGAGAAGGCCGCTCTGTACTTCTGCTGCTAACACAGCGGTGTGCTCCTCTGTACGGAGGGAGCGTTCCGTATTTCCGTTGACTGCTATGACACTGCGTGGTCCGGGCATCTTGAGCTTAAGATAAGCGTAGTGTGGCACCGCGTTGAGGGCGCAAATGCGGTTCGTCCCAGCAGTGCATGATAGCCGCTGCGAAAGGGGACGATGTCGAAGATCAGCTCTTTGCTCTGAAAATTGTCTGGGGATCCGAAGACAACCTCGAGGGTGATTGAGCCCGTACAGCGGGCCTCCACGCCTGGTATGACTCCTTTAAAGGTAGTCCTTGTGGGCTTAATTCTTGAGGGATTAATGCCCATTTTGCGCGTTGTGTCCTGATAGAGCAGGTTCAGGCTGCTACCACCGTCCATTAGGACCCGCGTGATCTAGAATCCATCGATGATTGGATCGAGGACCAGTGCGGCTGACCCGCCATGACGGATACTGGTCGGGTGGTCCCTGCGGTCGAAAGTGATCGGGCACGAAGACCATGGGTTGAACTTTGGGGCGACCGGCTCCATCGCGTAGATGTCCCTGAGCGCGCGTTTGCGCACCCTCTTGGGGATATGGGTAGCGTATATCATGTTCACCGTTTTAACTTGGGGAGGGAACTTCTTCTGTCCTCCTGTGTTCGGTGGCCAGGGATCCTCGTCATTGTCCTCGCTTTGCGATCCCTTCTCCTTGTTTTCGGCATTTAACTTGCCGGGCTGTTTGAAAACCCAACAGTCTCTGTTGGTATGATTTGCTGGTTTATCCAGAGTGCCCTGGATTTGGCATGGACGATCAAGTATGCGGTCCAGGCTGGATGGGCCCGAATTTTTCCTATTATATGGCTTCTTCCGCTGACCAGACTTGGAGCCACTGAATCCGGCGTTGACCGCCGTGTCATCGGCGTTGTTGCCATTGTTTCGACGCTTATGTCTGTTGCGTCGGGGCTTGCCGTTGCTATCCTTGGCTTTGGAGGTGCCAGGTTTGCTTGCATTATTATTGCAACGGGCTAGCCAACTATCTTCGCCCGCACAGAAGCGGGTCATAAGTGCCGTAAGGGATGCCATGGACTTTGGTTTTTCCTGCCCGAGATGTCGGGCGAGCCATTCGTCGCGGATGCTATGCTTAAAGGACGCTAGGGCTTCGGCATCCGGACAGTCGACGATCTGGTTCTTTTTAGTTAAGAACCTAGTCCATAATTTCCTGGTTGACTCTCCGGGCTGTTGGACTATATGACTTAAGTCATCTGCATCCGGAGGTCGGACATATGTTCCTTGGAAGTTGTCAAGGAAGGCCTCTTCCAAGTCTTCCTAGCTGCCAATGGAGCTTTCGGGCCGACTGTTCAACCAGTACCGAGCTGGTCCTTTGAGTTTTAGTGGAAGATATTTGATGGCGTGGAGATCATCACTACGAGCCATATGGACATGGAGAAGAAAATCCTCGATCCATACCGCGGGGTCTGTTGTCCCATCGTATGATTCGATGTTTACGGGTTTAAACCCTTTTGGGAATTTGTGATCCATCACCTCGTCAGTGAAGCAAAGGGGGTGTGCGGTGCCTCTGTATCGGGCCACGTCGCGACGTAGCTCGGATGGAGTCCGTCTGCGGTTCTCGGCCCAGGCGTGAGTACGATTGTTGCGTCCGGCTAGATAGCCATTGTCGCGTGTCGGGGCGCGTCCCCGTGATCCATAGATCGATCTGTTCTGACCTGCTCTACTGTCCAAGCCCTGCCGCAGGTCGTAGGTATGTCCCCGAGTTGTTTTGTCTCTGCCTTTACGATGAGGTGGAGCAGGCTGGTGTTCGGCTTGAGTTGTCGCTTTGTCCCGACCACGTGGTGGTCGGTCAGCCGCATTACGCGATGATGGTACGGGATCCAGTGCCTCATCATTGAACCGAGGTAGCAATTTACGCTTCGGGTAACTTTTGGCTGGGCGCTTGAGGCCGTATTCCTCGTTTGCCAGGACATTAGTCCATCTATCGTTGAGCAGATCTTGATCAGCTTGAAGCTGCTGCTGTTTCTTTTTCAGGCTCCTTGCAGTGGCTATTAGCCGGCGCTTAAAGCACTCCTGCTCAAGAGGTTCCTCAGGCACGATAAAATCCTTGTTGTCGAGGCTCACCTCCTCCTCGGAGAGCGGAAGATAGTTACTGTCCTCCGAGTTTTCGTGTATGGCCTGTTCATCAGGGCTAACTTGCTTGTCTTCCCGTTCGTCCTGTTCGGAAGGTGCCTCAACGGGGTCTTCTCTATCTTCGGCACCGTCCGGAGTGTTATCGTCTCCTGTGCTGGTGTTACTGTCTTTTGCTGCAGCGTGAGTTAGAGCGGCGCTGCTGACGCCGGCGCTTTGGTTGTATCTTAGGAGGGTCATCCTCAACTGGATTTTCCTTGTCATCGCCACTATTCTCTTTTGGTGTATCCACCATGTATACATCATACGAGGAGGTGGCCGTCCATCGTCCGGTAAAAGGTGGGTTTTGGGCCTCTTCTTCTCCGGCATCGTCGTCCATATCGTCGATGTCTTCGGAGCCGTAATCGAGCATGTCGGTTAAGTCCTCGACAGTGGCTATGAAGTGGGCGGTGGGTGGGAAACGAAATTCTCCGTCATCAGCCTCCAGCTCGAATCGGATATAATTTGGCTGTGAGTCCCCCGCTAAGGATAGATTTTTTAATGAGTTTAGCACGTCGCCCAAGGGCGAGTGCCGGAAGATGTCCGCGAAGCTGAATTCGACGATCGATGACCGATCAAGCTCGACGTACGCGGACGCACAAGGTTCGGAACCTGTAGCCGGAGACAAGTCCATGGTTCTTGTGACACATATGTCACTTGAAGTTAAGTCTATGTGTGGCTCCAATGCCGCTGAGTCTGCGGCTTCCGTGGTGGGGTTGAGCTTCCCGTCCTCGGATGGCGTGATCTGCTCCGGATCTAAGGCCAGAGCAGGTACATGCGCTATTTCCTGGGTGTGGTCCGATGACAGCTTTACGTCATGTTCATCGTGGTGGCAGGGAGCGGCTGCCGTGGTCTCGAATCCGTCGAAGATCAAGTCTCCGTGGATATCCGTGACGTAGTTCAAGCTTCCAAATCTGACCTGATGGCCAGGGGCGTAGCTTTCGATCTGCTCCAGATGGCCAAGTGAGTTGGCTCGCAGTGCGAAGCCGCCGAATACGAAGATTTGTCTGGGGAGGAAGACTTCCCCTTGGACAGCATCATTATAGATGATCGAAGGAGCCGTCAAAACCTTTTGACGATGGCACAGTGGAACTCTCCATGAAAGCACCAATGTTGGTGTCAAAACCGGCGGATCTTGGGTAGTGGGTCCCGAACTGTGCGTCTAAGGTCGATGGTAACAGGAGACGAGAGACACAATGTTTACCCAGGTTCGAGCCCTCTCTATGGAGGTAATACCCTACTTCCTGCTTGATTGATCTTAATGAATATGAGTATTACAAGAGTTGATCTACCACGAGATCGTAATGGCTAAAACCCTAGAAGTCTAGCCTGTCTGACTATGATTGTATATATCCTCTACGAACTAAGCCCTCCGGTTTATATAGACACCAAAGGGGACTAGGGTTACACAAAGTCGGTTACAGAGAAAGGAATCTTCATATTCGGACGCCAAGCTTGCCTTCCACGCCAAGGAGAGTCCCATCCGGACATGGGAGAGAGTCTTTGGTCTTCGTATCTTTACAGCCCATCAGTCCGGCCCATGCCTAACAGGCCGGACGCCCGAGGACCCCTTAGTCCAGGACTCTCTCAGGGGGCACTTCGCCCACCATGGAGCGGCGTCTGCATGACATTATATTCTCACGCAACGGTCTTCTCTTTTTCTCTACATGTTCAGTACGATTGTGTACAATAACTGACATGCATAATAAAAAAACATATTTAGATTATGTAAGGCCTAATGGGTGCATGCAGAAATCAAGACTGATGGTAGCAACCGAATGGATAGATCCTAAACTAATGATAACAGGTAGATTATAGCTTCAGTTTAAAAAGATAGACAATGGATCATCTACTGTTTGTTGCCCACCCAACATGAACCACATAGAAGACCCCAGATGAACCAGACAGTAGATAGATACTATTCGTTGCTGCCTCGATATGTGCCCCATGGGCATTTTAAAACTCAAGTTTGAACGATAAAGTAGCAGGTAATAATAACCGATGTATAACGTAAGCAAACACGAAAGAGTGCGACCTCTTTTCCGGAACCGTGTAGTCCTCAGGTTCATCTGCTCAGTCGATGATGGTGATGCAGTTGGCATGGCTGCCGGCAACGGGGAAGATGACTGAGGCGGCAAAAGAAAGTCTGTAGGGGGAATCTCTGCTACAGTGAACGCTTCTGTCGATGCTGCACCTCAGGTGGGGTGGATGACGGCACAGCAGGAGCAGGACATAACACACATAGTTTTCTTTGACACCTATCTGAAAATGAAGTAAATTTGTAAGGGCTCCATAGAATTGAAGGATTCTATAAACGCAGGGATAGGAAAAACACAGGAATAGGATAGGAATGCACGTGTAAAACTGAGCATTTGGAAACATAGGATTTCTGTCAACCTGGGTGTTTGGTTCACAACACAGGAATGGAGAAACATGGTCAAATTAAAGTCAAACCACATGAAAATGAAAAAAATAAGAATCTTATTATGCCAGTATTGCAATTAGTCTTGTTCTTCATGCATATTAATTTGAAAAGGATGTCCAAGTGGATATTAAAATTCCTATGTTTTTTCTTTGAAAGAGACACCAAAGGAAAAAAATCCTCCAGTTTTGCTTTGCTCCACTCCTTCTAACCAAATGCACGAATAGTAGTACCATAGTAGTTCCATAGCAAAGGTTCCCTGAGGGATCGACATGAATGTAGAGTAACAAAGTGATGCGATGAGTGTACAACCTCTCTGGCATAGCCTTGTCGACCTCAACATCATTGGGTTGGACGTGGAGGATGGTGATGCTGGTGTGACTGTCGGAGGCGGGGAAGAAGATCCGAGGCCTCTGGAAACGGCGCCGAGGGTACTGCTCCGCTGTGATGGACGGTTCCGTCGTTGGAGCAGCTCCGGTGAGGTGTACGGCGGCGAGGCTGAAGAAGGACAAGACAGACAACGTTAATATGAAGTGGGACTCTAATATCATCTGCAATAGATGATGTAAAATACATCACCAAAAAGTGTTAGATGTAAAACACATCAGTCGCGCCACGGCCGCTTCGACAGATGTTGTAAATATTGTTCGCTCTGAACTTAACTGAAGAAACTGAACTTTACAGTCAAAACTGAATTTTACTGCCGAAACTGATTGAACTAGCAGCAGAGCATTGCAATAGATGTTTAGGGCGTTCGAGCACTAGTAGCAGAGAAGCGGTGATCTAAATCAGCAGCCGCTCGAGCAGGGAACGCACTAGCAGAGAGCAAGTCGTGTAGCAGCACCACGAGCGAGTCCTAAAGCAGCAACTCCTGTAGCTGCCGGAGGTCGTACAGCAGCAACAGCAGCGCGAGCGAGAGCAAGAGCAGAGCAGTAGCACGAATGAGAGCAAGAGCGGAGCAGCAGCGCGACCGACAGCAATAGTAGAGCAGAGTAGCAGCACGAATGAAAGCAAGAGCAGTGCAGCAGCGCGACCGACAGCAAGAACAGAGCCGCAGCATGAGCGAGAGCTGTAGCAGCAGCGCGAGCGAGAGACGGAGCATCTACAGCTAGTGCCAGTGTGGAAGTCGCCACCGAGGAAGCGACGACATGGGGAGAGAAGCCATGGATGAAGTGGCCGGCGACGGCGCCGTCGATGGAGACCCTCCATGGTTGCTCGGTATCGAGCACCAGCAGCCCGTGAGATCGAATAAAAGATAAAATGCAGTGGTGAGTGCAGAACCTCCTTGGTGGCGCCGAGTAGGCCTCGGCTTCATCGGAGGAATTGGTGAGGGTGCTGTGGTTCCAGTGGGGCAGGTCAAGACGATGCTGTGGGGATGGAGGTGGCGCGATAGACGAGGCGAACATCGGGGCAGCTCCTTGGAGTGGAGGACAGGGCGGCTGATCCGGCGGGACGACGAGATCAACGACGAATCCTCATCTGGTGCGGTGGATGAGGGACGGCGAGCTGTTGCGGTGGACGACGTCCTCGGGGAAGAGTCTCCGGCTAGGCGGTGGTCGGGAGGCCGATGGAGGAGCGTGGGGTTTTGCAAAATTTGGCGGCCTCGGTGTACGAATGGGGGGACGAAGGGGAAGGTAGGGGGAGCCATGGCTTAGGGACGCGCTTGTCTGAAATGTAGGGTAAGTTACCAGCATACCCCCACTGGTTTTGACCACGCGATGCCGAGCCGGCATTTTCGGCTGAGGGGTTGAAGGGGGATTTCGCGTGTCTGGGCTGCGGGACCTATTTCGGATGAGGAGGAAATTTCGAGATAACAAGGCGTGGCGCGGGTTGAAGAGGCGGGAGTTTCACATCACATGAGACAAAAGATACTCTAGCTTGAAAGTTTCGGGATAACAAGGCGCGGATTCCATGTTCGGCAGAACAAACTTAACATGTACAAAAAAACAATTCATACAAGACACAAGAGAGTCATGTCCCCTTTTACTATATTGCTATAAATGCCATTGAAAAAATTACAAGAAAAATGTAAAAAAAATTGGGAGAACAAGATTACCCTGTATAGTACCAAATCAATTCGCACTTCCCTCAACAACAACAAAAAACAAATCAATTCCCACCACAAGAAAGAGTCATGTCCCTTTTTATATGATTACAAATGCCAGGATCTTGAATTGCAATTTTTGAATCCATGTTATGTTGAATTCGAATATATCATTAGGTGACCTTGTGGTTTATAATGGATGTAGTCCTACATTTTGATCTTCCATCATATATGAACATTTTACTCCACCCTATGAACATATATATTGTCGTCTACCATATGGACTAAATTTGAATCAATTTTCCTTATTTGAATACGATTGTTGTCAAGTTATACCATCATTTAAATATTATCTTGATAACAAAAAACATGCATATAGCAGTAATCATATTTCACTATGAACTACATGTTCCATACGATCTCCAATTCAAATATTTGTATCCATTTTATGTTGAATTCAAATCAGAGTACATTGGTCTAGGCAGCAAGATGTTTGGGATAATCTAAACCCTGTTTTCATATGTATAATTTTTGGCTGAATTGGCACAAGTTTGGGTATAAGCTTTTTGCAAAACCGGAGATTCTCTCAACAAGCCTCGTGGTTCCGAGAGGGGACATGTCACCTTTGTGTGCGAAGCGATATACGCTGCCCCCCTTGATTTTCTTTACAGAGGCAACATAGAATTATATGAGTGCCCTGTTAAATTTTGGAATTATTCCGGCTTCGTTTGGCCTTTTTTGTACATTAATTGAGTTTCTGGACATTTAATGTGCATAATTCAAATTTGAACTGCAAGCACATGCTCCGGTGCACCAAAGTTGGTTGAAAAATCACATGTGTGTCCTTGGGTGAATTTCTAGGTCCATGCAAGAAATTGGAATGAAATTCAAACATCTGGATGTCGTGACTCGGCCGAGAACATCGAGAAACATGGTTTTTAAATTCATGTAAATCCAAAACTCGCCTGGAAATCATGAAACCTGGCATTGTGTCATGTCATGGCACTAACATGTTGTGGTTAAAAATTGGGCCGAATTGGAACAAGTTTTGGTATAAGCTTCTTGCAAATCGAGGTTTCTCTCAAGAAGGCTCGTGGTTTTGAGAGGGAACGTGTCACCTTTGAGTGTGAAACGTTATACACTGCCCCCCTTGAGTTTCTTTACAGAGGCAACATAGAACTACATGAGTGCCCTGTTAAACTTTGGAATTATTCCGGGTTCGTTTGGCCTTTTTATACATTAATAAAGTTTCTGGTCATTTAATGTGTATAATTCAAATTTGAACTGCAAGCACATGCTCCGGTGCACCAAAGTTGGTTCAAAAATCACATGTGTGTCCTTGGGTGAATTTCTAAGTCCCGTGCAAGAAATGGTAAATTCAAACATCTGGGCGTCGTGACTCGGCCGAGAACATCGAGAAACATGGTTTTTAAATTCCTGTAAATCCAAAACTCGCTGGAAATCATGAAACTTGGGATGGTGTCATGTCATGTCACTAACATGTTGTGGTAAAAAATTGGGCCGAATTGGAACAAGTTTTGGTATAAGCTTCTTGCAAACCGGAGCTTCTCTCAAGAAGGCTCTTGGTTCTGAGAGGGAACGTGTCACCTTTGAGTGTGAAACGTTATACGCTGCCCCCTTGAGTTTCTTTACAAAGGCAACATAGAACTACATGAGTGCCCTGTTAAACTTTGGAATATTTCGGGTTCGTTTGGCCTTTTTATACATTAATTGAGTTTCTGGTCATTTAGTGTGCATAATTCAAATTTGAACTACAAGCACATTCTCCCGTGCACCAAAGTTGGTTGAAAAATCACATGTGTGTCCTCGGGTGAATTTATAGGTCCCATGCAAGAAATGGGAATGAAATTCAAACATCTGGGCATCGTGGCTCGATCGAGAACATTGAGAAACTTGGTTTTAAAATTCTTGTAAATCCAAAACACGCCTGAAAATCATGAAACTCGGCATGGTGTCATGTCATGGTACTACCATGCGGTGGTAAATTTTTTGGCCGAATAGGAACAAGTTTGGTATAAGCTTCTTGCAAACCGGAGCTTCTCTCAAGAAGGCTCGTGGTTCCGAGAGGGAACGTGTCACCTTTGTGTGTGAAACGATATACGGTGCCCCCCCTTGATTTTCTTTACAGAGGCAACATATAACTATAGCAGTGTCCTGTTAAATTATGCAATTTTTTTGGGTTCGTTTGGACTTTTTTATACATTGATTGAGTTTCTGGTCATTAATGTGCATAATTCAAATTTGAACTACAAGCACATGCTCCAGTGCACCAAAGTTGGTTGAAAAATCACATGTGTGTGTCCTCGTGTGAATTTCTAGGTCCCATGCAAGAAATGGGAATAAAATTCAAACATCTGTGCGTCGTGGCTCGGCCGAGAACATTGAGAAACTTGATTTTAAAATTCTTGTAAATCCAAAACACGCCTGGAAATCATGAAACTTGGCATGGTGTCATGTCATGGTACTAACATGCCGTGGTAAAAAAATTGGCCGAATTGGAACAAGTTTTCATATAAGCTTCTTGCAAACCGAAGCTTCTCTCACGTGGTTCTGAGAGGGAACGTGTCACCTTTGTGTGCGAAACGATATACGCTGCCCCCCTGATTTTCTTTACAGAGGCAACATAGAACTATATGAGTGTCGTGTTAAATTTTGGAATTATTCCGGGTTCGTTTGGACTTTTTTATACATTAATTGAGTTTTTGGTTATTTAATGTGCATAATTCAGATTTGAACTACAAGCACATGCTCGAGTGCACCAAAGTTGGTTGAAAAATCACATGTGTATCCTCGGGTAAATTTCTAGGTCCCATGCAAGAAATGGGAATGAAATTCAAACATCTAGGTGTCGTGGCTCGGCCGAGAACATTGAGAAACTTGGTTTTCTAATTCCTGTAAATCCAAAACACGCATGAAAATCATGAAACTTGGCTTGGTGTCATGACATGGCACCAACATGCTGTGGTAATTTTTTTGGCCGAATTGGAACAAGTTTTGGTATAAGCTTCTTCCAAACCGGAGCTTCTCTCAAGAAGCTTCATGGTTCCGAGAGGGAACGTATCACCTTTGTGTGCGAAATGATATACGCTACCTCCCCTGATTTTCTTTACAGAGGCAAGATAGAACTATATGAGTGTCGTGTTAAATTTTGGAATTATTCCAAGTTCGTTTGGCCTTTTCTATACATTAATTGAGTTTCTGGTCATTTAATGTGCATAATTCAAATTAGGGGCAGCGTATATTGCCTATGTATAAAAAAGTGCATAATTCATGCCATGTTTCTCAATGTTTCCGGCCGAGCCCCGACACCCAGATGTTTGACACCCTGATTTAATTATTCCGGGTTCGTGGCTCGGCCGGAAACATTGAGAAACTTGGTTTTTCAATTCCTGTAAATCCAAAACACGCATGAAAATCATGAAACTTGGCTTGGTGTCATGACATGGCACCAACATGCTGTGGTAATTTTGCTGTCTGATTTGCGTAGGCGCACCAATTAACAATCAACAAAGTCATTTTGGAACAAGTGTTGTCACGTAACAATTGGAAACACAAGTATTATTGAAACCATGGGCGTTCTACTTACCATTTACATGCTGCCACGCGTCCCCTTTTTTTATTAGCTAGGGGGCGTTGTGCAGGGTAGCTATTTGAGTACGGGAGGCGTGCGATCGGACCCCTACGTGTGCTTATCGGGAGGAGAGCCCTTTGACCTCCATCTGCCACCCACCTCTCTCCCAAGGTCTTCATTAATGGCGCTTGAGCCCCTGTTTAATGGCGTGGCTATGTCTCACTCGACTGGGATTTAAGAGAGAAAAAAGAAAATCTGAAAAGAAAATTTTGCACGGATCTTGATGTAAGATCCGACAGACCTATATAGCATCTACTGCGACTTACTCCCTCCGTCCGGTGAAGAGTGTACATCTAGAGATTTTAGGATAAATTATGAAGTGAAGTAAAAAATGCATTGGAAATGTGCAAGCCACCATCTCTCTCATCTTTAATTACCCAACCCCCAATGAGCTAAGTGTTGGGCAACGTAGTAATTTCAAAAAAATTCCTACGCACACGCAAGATCATGGTGATGCATAGCAACGAGAGGGTAGAGTGTTGTCCACGTACCCTCGTAGACCGACAGCGGAAGCGTTATCACAACGCGGTTGATGTAGTCGTACGTCTTCACGATCCGACCGATCAAGTACCGAACGTACGGCACCTCCAAGTTCTACACACGTTCAGCTCGATGACGTCCCTCGAAGTCCGATCCAGCCGAGTGTTGAGGGAAAGTTTTGTCAGCACGACGGCGTGGTGACGATGATGATGTTCCACCGACGCAGGGCTTCGCCTAAGTTCCGCGACGGTATTATCGAGGTGTAATCTGGTGGAGGGGGGCACCGCACACGGCTAAAATATCGTATATCAAGTGTGTTCTTAGGTGCCCCCCTGCCCCCGTATATAAAGGAGCAAGGGGGAGGCCAGCTGCCCTAGGCGCGCCAAGGAGAGAGGGGGAGTCCTCCTCCTAGTAGGAGTAGGACTCCCCTTTCCTAGTCCTACTAGGAAAGAAGGGGGGAAGGAAAGAGAGGGAGAGGGAGAGCGAAAGGGGGCTGCGCCCCCCTCTCCTAGTCCAACTAGGATTCCCCTTGGGAGGGGGCGCGCCACCTCCTGGCTGCTGCCCTCTCTCCCCCTCAAGGCCCACCGAGGCCCAATACTTCCCCGGGGGGTTCCGGTAACCCTCCGGCACTCCGGTTTAATCCGAAACTTCTCCGGAACACTTCCGGTGTCCGAATATAGTCGTCCAATATATCAATCTTTACGTCTCAACCATTTCGAGACTCCTCGTCATGTCCGTGATCACATCCGGGACTCCGAACAACCTTCGGTACATCAAATCACATAAACTCATAATATAACTATCATCGTAACTTTAAGCGTGCGGACCCTTTGGGTTCGAGAACTATGTAGACATGACTGAGACACCTCTCCGGTCAATAACCAATAGCGGGACCTCGATGCCCATATTGGCTCCCACATATTCTACGAAGATCTTTATCGGTCAGACCGCATAACAACGTACGTTGTTCCCTTTGTCATCGGTATGTTACTTGCCCGAGATTCGATCGTCGGTATCTCGATACCTAGTTCAATCTCGTTACCGAAGAGTCTCTTTACTCGTTCCGTAATACATCATCCCGCAACCAACTCATTAGTCACAATGCTTGCAAGGCTTATAGTGATGTGCATTATCGAGTGGGCCCAGAGATACCTCTCCGACAATCGGAGTGACAAATCCTAATCTCGAAATACGCCCTTTATAATCACCTAGTTACGTTGTGACGTTTGGTAGCACACAAAGTGTTCCTCCGGTAAACGGGAGTTGCATAATCTCATAGTCATAGGAACATGTATAAGTCATGAAGAAAGCAATAGCAACATACTAAACGATCGGGTGCTAAGCTAACGTAATGGGTCATGTCAATCACGTCATTCTCCTAATGAGGTGATCCTGTTAATCAAATGACAACTCATGTCAATGGCTAGGAAACATAACCATCTTTGATTAACGAGCTAGTCAAGTAGAGGCATACTAGTGACACTCTGTTTGTCTATGTATTCACACATGTATTATGTTTCCGGTTAATACAATTCTAGCATGAATAATAAACATTTATCATGATATAAGGAAATATATAATACTTTATTATTGCCTCTAGGGCATATTTCCTTCAGTCTCCCACTTGCACTAGAGTCAATAATCTAGATTACATAGTAATGATTCTTACACCCATGGAGTATTGGTGTTGATCATGTTTTGCTCGTGGAAGAGGCTTAGTCAACGGGTCTGCTACATTCAGATCCGTATGTATCTTGCAAATTTCTATGTCTCCCACCTGGACTAAATCCCGGATGCAATTGAAGCGTCTTCTGATGTGCTTGGTTCTCTTGTGAAATCTGGATTCCTTTGCTAAGGCAATTGCACCAGTATTATCACAAAAGATTTTCATTGGTCCCGATGTACTAGGTATGACACCTAGATCAAATATGAACTCCTTCATCCAGACTCCTTCATTCGCTGCTTCCGAAGCAGCTATGTATTCCGCTTCACACGTAGATCCCGCCACGACACTTTGCTTGGAACTGCACCAACTGACAGCTCCACCGTTCAATGTAAATACGTATCCGGTTTGCGATTTCGAATCGTCCGGATCAGTGTCAAAGCTTGCATCAACGTAACCCCTTACGATGAGCTCTTTGTCACCTCCATATACGAGAAACATATCCTTAGTCCTTTTCAGGTATTTTAGGATGTTCTTGACCGCTGTCCAGTGATCCACTCCTGGATTACTTTGGTACCTCCCTGCTAAACTTATAGCTAGGGACACATCAGGTCTGGTACACAGCATTGCATACATGATAGAGCCTATGGCTGAAGCATAGGGAACATCTTTCATCTTCTCTCTATCTTCTGCAGTGGTCGGGCATTGAGTCTTACTCAATCTCACACCTTGTAGTACAGGCAAGAACCCTTTCTTTGCTTGATCCATTTTGAACTTCTTCAAAACTTTGTCAAGGTATGTGCTTTGTGAAAGTCCAATTAAGCGTCTTGATCTATCTCTATAGATCTTAATGCCTAATATATATGCAGCTTCACCGAGGTCTTTCATTGAAAAACTCTTATTCAAGTATCCCTTTATGCTATCCATAAATTCTATATCATTTCCAATCAGTAATATGTCATCCACATATAATATCAGAAATGCTATTGAGCTCCCACTCACTTTCTTGTAAATACAGGCTTCTCCAAAAGTCTGTATAAAACCAAATGCTTTGATCACACTATCAAAGCGTTTACTCCAACTCCGAGAGGCTTGAACCAGTCCATAAATGGATCGCTGGAGCTTGCACACTTTGTTAGCTCCCTTTGGATCGACAAAACCTTCCGGTTGCATCATATACAACTCTTCTTCCAGAAATCCATTCAGGAACGCAGTTTTGACATCCATTTGCCAAATTTCATAATCATAAAATGCGGCAATTGCTAACATGATTCGGACAGACTTAAGCATCGCTACGGGTGAGAAGGTCTCATCGTAGTCAATCCCTTGAACTTGTCGAAAACCTTTTGCAACAAGTCGAGCTTTATAGACAGTAACATTACCATCAGCGTCAGTCTTCTTCTTGAAAATCCATTTATTTTCAATGGCTTGCCGACCATCGGGCAAGTCAACCAAAGTCCATACTTTGTTCTCATACATGGACCCCATCTCGGATTTCATGGCTTCAAGCCATTTTGCGGAATCTGGGCTCACCATCGCTTCTTCATAGTTCGTAGGTTCGCCATGGTCTAGTAACATGACCTCCAGAACAGGATTACCGTACCACTCTGGTGCGGATCTTGATCTAGTTGACCTACGAAGTTCAGTAATAACTTGATCTGAAGTTTCATGATCATTATCATTAACTTCCTCAATTCTTGGTGTAGGTGTCGCAGAAACTGATTTCCGCGATGATCTACTTTCCAATAAGGGAGCAGGTACAGTTACCTCATCAAGTTCTACTTTCCTCCCACTCACATCTTTCGAGAGAAACTCCTTCTCTAGAAAGGATCCATTCCTAGCAATGAATATCTTGCCTTCAGATCTATGATAGAAGGTGTACCCAACGGTCTCCTTTGGGTATCCTATGAAGACACATTTCTCCGATTTAGGTTCGAGCTTATTAGGGTGAAGTTTCTTCACATAAGCATCGCAACCCCAAACTTTAAGATACGACAACTTTGGTTTCTTGCCAAACCATAGTTCAAAAGGCGTCGTCTCAACGGATTTCGATGGTGTCCTATTTAGAGTGAATGCAGCCGTCTCTAAAGCATAACCCCAAAACGATAGCGGTAAATCAGTAAGAGACATCATAGTTCGCACCATATCTAATAAAGTACGATTACGACGTTCGGACACACCATTACGCTGTGGTGTTCCGGGTGGCGTGAGTTGCGAAACTATTCCGCATTGTTTCAAATGTAGACCAAACTCGTAACTCAAATATTCTCTTCCACGATCAGATCATAGGAATTTTATTTTCTTGTTACGATGATTTTCAACTTCACTCTGAAATTCTTTGAACTTTTCAAATGTTTCAGACTTATGTTTCATTAAGTAGATATACCCATATCTGCTCAAATCATCTGTGAAGGTGAGAAAATAACGATATCCGCCACGAGCCTCAATATTCATCGGACCACACACATCTGTATGTATGATTTCCAACAAATCTGTTGCTCTCTCCATAGTTCCGGAGAACGGTGTTTTGGTCATCTTGCCCATAAGGCACGGTTCGCAAGTACCAAGTGATTCCAAAATTCCATCAGTATGGAGTTTCTTCATGCACTTTACACCGATATGACCCAAACGGCAGTGCCACAAATAAGTTGCACTGTCATTATTAACTCTGCATCTTTTGGCTTCAACATTATGAATATGTGTATCACTACTATCGAGATTCATTAAAAATAGACCACTCTTCAAGGGTGCATGACCATAAAAGATATTATTCATATAAATAGAACAACCATTATTCTCTGATTTAAATGAATAACCGTCTCGCATTAAACAAGATGCAGATATAATGTTCATGCTCAACGCTGGCACCAAATAACAATTATTTAGGTCTAAAACTAATCCTGAAGGTAGATGTAGAGGTAGCGTGCCGACGGCGATCACATCGACTTTGGAACCATTTCCCACGCGCATCGTCACCTCGTCCTTAGCCAAACTTCGCTTAATCCGTAGCCCCTGTTTCGAGTTGCAAATATTAGCAACAGAACCAGTATCAAATACCCAGGTGCTACTGCGAGTATTAGTAAGGTACACATCAATAACATGTATATCACATATACCTTTGTTAACCTGGCCATCCTTCTTATCTGCCAAATACTTGGGGCAGTTCCGCTTCTAGTGGCCAGTCTGCTTACAGTAGAAGCACTCAGTTTCAGGCTTAGGTCCAGACTTGGATTTCTTCTCCTGAACAGCAACTTGCTTGCTGTTTTTCTTGAAGTTCCCTTTCTTCTTCCCTTTGCCCTTTTTCTTGAAACTAGTGGTTTTACTGACCATCAACACTTGATGCTCCTTTTTGATTTCTACCTCCGCTGCCTTTAGCATTGCGAAGAGCTCGGGAATCGTCTTATCCATCCCTTGCATGTTATAGTTCATCACGAAGCTCTTGTAGCTTGGTGGCAGTGATTGAAGAATTCTGTCAATGACGCAATCATCCGGAAGTTGAACTCCCAGTTGAATGAGGTGATTATTATACCCAGACATTCTGAGTATATGCTCACTGACAGAACTATTCTCTTCCATCTTGCAGCTATAGAACTTATTGGAGACTTCATATCTCTCAATCCGGGCATTTGCTTGAAATATTAACTTCAACTCCTGGAACATCTCATATGCTCCATGACGTTCAAAACGTCGTTGAAGTCCCGGTTCTAAGCCGTAAAGCATGGCACACTGAACTATTGAGTAGTCATCAGCTTTGTTTTGCCAGACGTTCATAACTTCTGGCGTAGCTCTTGCAGGAGGCCTGACACCTAGCGGTGCTTCTAGGACGTAATTCTTCTGTGCAGCAATGAGGATAATCCTCAAGTTACGGACCCAGTCCGTGTAATTGCTACCATCATCTTTCAACTTAACTTTCTCAAGGAACGCATTAAAATTCAACGGAACAACAACACGGGCCATTTATCTACAATTAACATAGACAAGCAAGATACTATCAGCTACTAAGTTCATGATAAATTTAAGTTCAATTAATCATATTACTTAAGAACTCCCACTTAGATAGACATCTCTCTAATCATCTAAGTGATTACGTGATCCAAAGCAACTAAACCATGTCCGATTAACACGTGAGATGGAGTAGTTTCAATGGTGAACATCACTATGTTGATCATATCTACTATATGATTCACGCTCGACCTTTCGGTCGCTGTGTTCCGAGGCCATATCTATACATATGCTAGGCTCGTCAAGTTTAACCTGAGTATTCCGCGTGTGCAACTGTTTTGCACCCGTTGTATTTGAACGTAGAGCCTATCACACCCGATTAACACGTGGTGTCTCAGCACGAAGAACTTTCGCAACGGTGCATACTCAGGGAGAACACTTTTGTCTTGAAATTTTAGTGAGAGATCATCTTATAATGCTATCGTCAATCAAAGCAAGATAAGATGCATAAAGGATTAACATCACATGCAATCAATATAAGTGATATGATATGGCCATCATCATCTTGTGCTTGTGATCTCCATCTCCGAAGCACCGTGCTCGTGATCTCCATCTCCGAAGCACCGTCATGATCACCATCGTCACCGGCTCGACACCTTGATCTCCATCGTAGTATCGTTGTCGTCTCGCCAACTTATTGCTTTTAGGACTATCGCTACCGCTTAGTGATAAAGTAAAACTATTACATGGCGATTGCATCTCATACAATAAAGCGACAACCATATGGCTCCTGCCAGTTGCCGATAACTCGGTTACAAAACATGATCATCTCATACAACACATTATATCACATCATGTCTTGACCATATCACATCACAACATGCCCTGCAAAAACAAGTTAGACGTCCTCTACTTTGTTGTTGCATGTTTTACGTGGCTGCTACGGGCTTAGCAAGAACCGTTCTTACCTACGCATCAAAACCACAACGATAGTTTGTCAAGTTGGTGCTGTTTTAACCTTCGCAAGGACCGGGCGTAGCCACACTCGGTTCAACTAAAGTGAGAGAGACAGACACCCGCCAGTCACCTTTAAGCAACGAGTGCTCCGAATGGTGAAACCAGTCTCGCGTAAGCGTACGCGTAATGTCGGTCCGGGCCGCTTCATCTCACAATACTGCTGAACCAAAGTATGACATGCTGGTAAGCAGTATGACTTATATCGCCCACAACTCACTTGTGTTTTACTCGTGCATAGCATCAACGCATAAAACCAGGCTCGGATGCCACTGTTGGGCAACGTAGTAATTTCAAACAATTTCCTACGCACATGCAAGATCATGGTGATGCATAGCAACGAGAGGGTAGAGTGTTGTCCACGTACCCTCGTAGACCGACAGCGGAAGCGTTATCACAACGCAGTTGATGTAGTCGTACGTCTTCACGATCCGACCGATCAAGTACCGAACGTACGGCACCTCCAAGTTCTACACACGTTCAGCTCGATGACGTCCCTCGAACTCCGATCCAGCCGAGTGTTGAGGGAGAGTTTCGTCAGCACGACAGCGTGGTGACGATGATGATGTTCCACCGACGCAGGGCTTCGCCTAAGCTCCGCGACGGTATTATCGAGGTGTAATCTGGTGGAGGGGGCACCGCACACGGCTAAAATATCGTATATCAAGTGTGTTCTTAGGTGCCCCCTGCCCCCGTATGTAAAGGAGCAAGGGGGAGGCCGGCTGCCCTAGGCGCGCCAAGGAGAGAGGGGAGTCCTCCTCCTAGTAGGAGTAGGACTCCCCTTTCCTAGTCCTACTAGGAAAGAAGGGGGGAAGGAAAGAGAGGGAGAGGGAGAGGGGGCTGCGCCCCCCTCTCCTAGTCCAACTAGGATTCCCCTTGGGAGGGGGCGCGCCACCTCCTGGCTGCTGCCCTCTCTCTCCCCTCAAGGCCCACCGAGGCCCAATACTTCCCCGGGGGGTTCCCGTAACCCTCCGGCACTCTGGTTTAATCCGAAACTTCTCCGGAACACTTCCGGTGTCCGAATATAGTCGTCCAATATATCAATCTTTACGTCTCGACCATTTCGAGACTCCTCGTCATGTCCGTGATCACATCCGGGACTCTGAACAACCTTCGGTACATCAAATCACATAAACTCATAATATAACTATCATCGTAACTTTAAGCGTGCGGATCCTTTGGGTTCGAGAACTATGTAGACATGACTGAGACACCTCTCCGGTCAATAACCAATATCGGGACCTGGATGCCCATATTGGCTCCCACATATTCTACGAAGATCTCTATCGGTCAGACCGCATAACAACATACGTTGTTCCCTTTGTCATCGGTATGTTACTTGCCCGAGATTCGATCGTCGGTATCTCGATACCTAGTTCAATCTCGTTACCGGAAAGTCTCTTTACTCGTTCCGTAATACATCATCCCGCAACTAACTCATTAGTCACAATGCTTGCAAGGCTTATAGTGATGTGCATTATCGAGTGGGCCCAGAGATACCTCTCCAACAATCGGAGTGACAAATCCTAATCTCGAAATACGCCAACCCAACAAGTACCTTTGGAGACACCTGTAGAGCACCTTTATAATCACCCAGTTACGTTGTGACGTTTGGTAGCACACAAAGTTTTCCTCCGGTAAACGGGAGTTGCATAATCTCATAGTCATAGGAACATGTATAAGTCATGAAGAAAGCAATAGCAACATACTAAACGATCGGGTGCTAAGCTAACGTAATGGGTCATGTCAATCACGTCATTCTCCTAATGAGGTGACCCCGTTAATCAAATGACAACTCATGTCAATGGCTAGGAAACATAACCATCTTTGATTAACGAGCTAGTCAAGTAGAGGCATACTAGTGACACTCTGTTTGTCTATGTATTCACACATGTATTATGTTTCTGGTTAATACAATTCTAGCATGAATAATAAACATTTATCATGATATAAGGAAATATATAATACTTTATTATTGCCTCTAGGGCATATTTCCTTCACTAAGTGCATGTAGAAATTAAGAAGACCATGTGTATATTGTTATTGGTCTTGATTACCGTGTGATGAGAGAGAAGTATTTTTTTCTACTTTAAAGTGCATTGGAAAGATAGAAGTACACTCTTTTGTCGACAAATTTTGAAGCCAAACATACAATCTTCACCGGACGGAGGGAGTATAGCAAGACTGATGAATATATAAGGACAATGACAGTGGATAATAATTTTCTTACATAATTAGGAATATAATTAAAAAACCACACGCAGCTACGCCCAAAATACACAAGGGCAAAAGAAGAAGGAAGACGCATACAACGATCTGGCTCACTGATCTCTACTTTCTTTAGGCGCTGCAGGTCGCAGAGACTAGTCCTCGCGGCGAGCGGCGACGATCTCTTTCATCAGTTTCATGTCCTTAATACGTTGCTTGGCAGCATCCACGGATTCCTCCACCAACCTTTTGCGCTCGATGCGGAGCATGGCATTCTCGTCCATAAGTTTCTTGATGATCACGCCCGTCCTCTGCAACAAGGCAGCGGTCTCCTCCACATGGTTCGCCCTTTCGGCGATCTTCGCCCTCAGCAGGTCGCGCTCGGCCCGGAGCTTCGTATTACCCTCCCCTGGTTGTCGGATGATGCCGGTAGCCTCGTCCTACAACCTCGCCCAGCCGGAGATCTGATCCATCTGGCTATGGACGATCGCATGCATGCACCTGTAAGAGTCCTCGCTTGCCCGCGAGAAATTTTCCCAGGCCGCCGCGGCGCGGCGGGACCTCCGGGTTGCTTCAGCGGCGCGGCGAGACATCTCTGATGCTTCCGCGGCGTGGTCGGACCAGTCTGCTACGTCGACGATGCGGCGGGACCTTCGTGCTGCTTCGGTGTCGCGGCGGGACCTCTGTGCTGCTACTGTCACGTGGCTGGACATGTCGGCTGCTATTGCGGCGAGGTGGGACATCTCTCGTGCTTCCGCTTCCATGCCCGCCTCTCCCTGGTGGAAATCTCTCGACCCAAAACTCACGCTGGCCATGGCGGACGCAAGGGAACGATGCTGAATGACTTGATTGGTTTTTGTGGATGAGGGTTGAGGAGGAATGTCCAGTCATCTTGGCATAGTAGTATTTATAACCGAGTACTAATACGCTCCTAAGTGTGAAACCGTTTAGGTTGTTGTAAGTGCATCTAGTGCCCCTTACGGATTTTGGTGTATTGAAGACTTATAGGTTAAGGAACTAATGCGTTTGTGACTATACACAGGTCTATAAGTCTATGAGCAGTTTGATATTTACAGAGAAAGTCGACCCCTAAAAATGAATGTCTTCAACTGAAGACTTTGGCTTTCTGAAGTCTTTGAAAGTGAAGAAATTGGTGTGACCGTGAAGACTTAATATTCATGCAAGGAATATGAAGCGTGAAGACTTTTATTTTCGTAGTTTTTTTTTCTCTTTCTTGAGTCATAGGAAACACCGTAATGTTAAAGGGGTCGAGGTAAAACTAACGAAAAGTTTCCAAGTGATGCTCATCTCAAAATCCTACACCTACCCAATCCTTTCGAGTGAAGTCATTGGAAATCTCATACAGTTCAGTCAATTTCTTCAGTGACAGAGACGAAGATCTTCTAGTCTCTGAGGAATTTGTTCTGACTGAGGAGTTAGGAATTCGCTAGTATGGATTGCCTACAAGTGAGGAACATGATAGCCCTAAGGAATTTGATACTCAAATATCCGACCGTTGCTGTGCTACGCGCCAGCTGTCCCAAAATATCTACCCACCTAACGGTCATGTCACTGAAGGGCATTTATGTCTTATCATGTCAGGTTGCTCCCTAGGCTATAAATAGCCGCCCCCTACAAACACTAGCTGGTTAGCTGCTCCGAGAGAAACTGACACTTGTCATTGAGAGCATCCCATCCTCCGAGGACTTTGAGCGAAAATCATCAAGTGAGGAAAACCCTAACCCAAACACCTACAAACCCAAAGTGATTGAGCATCACTGAAGAGATTGTTCCTGTGTGGAACCGACGCTTGTTACCTTTGAGGACCGTGTATCCTCCAGACGGTTAGGCGTCATGGTCTAGAGCATCCAAGAGGAATTTGTGGATCGCTGAGTGACCGAGTTTGTGAAAGTTTGGAAGTCACCTGAAGACTTACCACGAGTGATTGGGCAAGGTCTGTGTGACCTTAGCTCAAGGATAATATGGTGAGGACTGTGTGTCCTCAGATTTAAATACCTAGTCGCTCCAATCAGACGTACGACTGTCACAGCAGTTGGAATTGGTCTACCAAATCATTGTCTTCACCGAGCTACTGGTTCTATTTCCTCAACCCTTCCATTTCCTCATTACTATGTTGTTATACTTGATCATTTCTGTTCAAAGACTTTGACTAAAGACTTTCTCAATTTCCTCAGTTCAAATTCTTCAGTCACCTTGTCTTCAGCCTGCTTATCATGTGTTTACGCTACTTGTGCTCTGTGTTTGTTTTCATTTCATCATGATGACTATGCTGTTACTCTGTTATGCTTACACTTGAGTACTTATTTTGCTGCTTGTAGTTCGTCACTTAGGAATTTCCTCACCCTGAAATTCCTGAGTGACGAATTTGTAAAAATCTCCTATTCACTCCCCCCTCTAGTCAATATAACGCACTTTCAATTGGTATCAGACCAAGGTACTCCCTTGTTCTGTGTGATTTTGGTTTAACCGCCTGGAGTTTTAGTTATGTCGACCGCAGGAATGAAGAAAGTGACACGCCCCATCTTTGTCGGTCATGATTATCCCAAGTGGAAGGCCATGATGAAGAAGCGCCTCATGGCGATGAACAGCAAACTGTGGACCGTCACTGAGATTGGTCTTACTGATCTATGCAAGATGGCGGAGGTTGATGATATTCGCAAGTACACTCTACTTAACCTCACGGCGAAGGACATCATCTGCTCCTGTTTGTCCCAAAATCAGTTCAGGAACATTATGCATCTCAACCACATGAAGCTTATCTGGGACCGACTCTCTGAGGTCTATGAAGGTCATAGAACTCGTCATGATCCCTGGTTTGAGGATTACAAGGAATCGCTCAAGGCGATGACTTTCGATCCAAAATCATCATGCTCTGCACCATGCCTTTTGGCAAAAGGTGTCAATGTGACTGAATGCTACCTATCTGAGTCTAGTGATGATGAATCTGGTGATGAATTTGGACCCAGTTATACCAAACTTGCTTCCCTTGCCACTAAACAACAAAGAGCTTTGAAAAAAGTTCAAAACATGGTTGATGAGAGCGATGATATGTTGGCTAAAGAAATGGATCGCACTCAAACCTTGACTGATAATCTTCAGAGACTTCAGTCCAAGTTTGATAACCTTTAGAGTCATCATAACACTCTCTTATCTGATCATGAGAAGCTTTCTTATGAATTTCTTCAAAGAAAGCAAGGTCTTGAGAAGCTAAGGGAGAGTTATGAAGATCTTCAGAAGGAACGTGATTCATTGCTTGCTCAACAGATCAGTGCCTCTCAGGAAGAATTCATTCCACCATGTTTGAAATGCATTTAACGTGAATATGCTAATTCTTCACCTGAAAGTTCAAATGCTTCTATTGCTGCAAATTCTTCAACTGTCTCTGCTATCACTAATTCCTCATCTGAGGATGCTGCTAGTATCACTGACAATGCAGGGCTGAAGGAATTGTATTTGACAGGCATGTACAAAAGCCTCAAAGGGCATCAGGCACTTCGTGATGTGCCTAAGAAGCAGATCCTCAACAGAAACCCTAGGAAAGAGGGTATTGCCTCTGAGAGGAAACTCAATGCTGATGGGACCTACTGGAAACCTGAGCAGTATCCCAAAACCACATGGGTTGCTGCAAAGGGACCTCCCGTAGATCCATCTACTTTATCTGGCTTTACATGTGAATCTTCATATTCTTCTGATGAGTCATTTGACTCCAACTATAAACTGTTCAAAAATCAGAATGGTGAAGTATTTGCTAGATATGTTGGCACTAACTGCAGGAATGGTCCCCCTATGAAGAAAATCTGGGTTCCCAAAAGGTGCCTTGAAAGTCTTCAGGTGAATGTCATCATGACACCACCTGTGAAGAATAGGAACCCCAGACCAAAGTCTTCATACAGACCAAAGTCTTCATATGGATCAAAGTCCTCATATGAACATCATTGTGCTAACTCTTCTATTTTGCAGGGAAAGCCTAAGGGCTATGAATACGTGCATTATTCTTCAAACATTATGTTCATAAGTCCTGGAAGAATTTCTCTGCTTATTTATATGCTTACCCTAACCCCTCTTATGTGAAACGAAGTGGATTGGCTTCTATGCCACCTTTCTCTTATGGAGCTCGCAGAATGATGGACTCTTTGCCACCCCTCCAGATGTGGGTGGTGAAGAAAAAGAACTAATCTCTTATGCAGGGTCAGGTCTCCAGACGTACTTAAAACGTCTGAAGAATTTGCTGGAGGCCTGAATGTGCTTGAAAGGACGCAAGCTAATCATGAAGAAATGAATTTTCATTTCTCTTGTCATATACTTCAGTGATGAAGTATATGAGTCCGTAAGTTGCACCAATTTATCTGCAGGATGATCAACCAAAAGCTACCGAGTGGGTCCTCGATAGTGGATGTACAAATCACATGACTGGTGACAGGAACTTATTGATGGACACTGCCTTATCTCCATCGCATCTGAAGCATATCACCTACGCTGACAAAGGCAAAAGCAAGGTATTGGGTCTAGGTAAGGTTGCGATCTCAAAGGATCGACACATGGACAAAGTCATGCTTGTCGAGTCCTTAGGATTCAACCTCATGTCTGTCTCAATGCTTTGTGATCTTGACATGGTTGTAGTCTTTGGCAAGTATCGTTGTGTTGTGATCATGTAAGCTGACCATTCCAAAGTCTTCGAAGGCTTTAGGAGAGGAGATCTGTATATTGTTGATTTGTCTACAGGACCACAACCTGCTACTTGTCTTCTTGCAAAAGCTTCAGAAGGCTGGCTATGGCATCGACAACTTGGTCATGCTGGCATGAGGAACTTGCACACGCTCGCGAAGAAGAAGCATGTCATTGACATCGAGGATGTCAAATTCCTCAAGGATCACATGTGTGGATCTTGTGAAGCTGGAAAGATGACCAAGGCCAAGCATCGCTCAAAGACCATCATGACTACCACTCGTCCATTTGAATTGCTTCACATGGATCTCTTTGTCCCTACTCATTATGCCACATTCACTAATGTTGCATCTTTATATGGCTTTGTTATTGTTGATGACTATTCTCGTTATACATGGGTGCATATCGTCACTTACAAATATGAAGTGCAGGAAGTCTTCAAACTATTTTCCTCGAGGGCTTCAACCAACTTTGGTGTGAAGATCAAGCACATCAGAAGTGACAATGGGACCGAGTTCAAGAATACTGGTCTTGATAACTATCTTGATGAACTTGGTATTACTCATGAGTTATCTGCTCCTTATACTCCTCAGCGGAATGGCGTCGTGGAGCGCAAGAACAGGACTCTTGTTGAGATGGCTCGCGCTATGCTTGATGAATACAAGACGCCTCGTCACTTTTGGCCCGAGGCAATTGATACTACGTGCCACATCATCAACAGGGTATATCTTCACAAATTCTTCAAAAAGACCTCATATGAACTCCTCACTGACAAGAAACCCAATGTGAGTTATTTCAAAGTCTTCGGTGCTAAATGTTGGATTAGAGATCCTCATCACAATTCAAAATTTGCACCGAAAGCACATGAAGGTTTTATGCTTGGTTACGGAAAGGACTCACACACCAACAGAGTCTTCAACACCGTTCATCACAAGGTTGTTGAAACTGTAGATTTGCGGTTCGATGAAACTAATGGCTCGCAAAGAGAGAACCTACCTCCCGTGCTAGATGAAAAGTCACCTGAGGAATCCATCAAGTTCAAGGCTACTGAGGATGTCATTCCTACCAAAGAATCTGCTGAAGAAGTCATTCCAGAACGTGAAGAACAGGAAGCTGGTGCACCTGAAGAAAATGGCTTTGAAGAAAATGCTGAGCCAACTCTTCGCCGTTAACCCGCTCATCCTCGCATCGCAAATGAAGTGCAGATCAAGAAAATCATCAGCGACATCAACGCACCAGGTCCTCTCACACGCTCAAAAGCTTCACGTTTGTCTAACTTTTGTGGGCACTTTGCTTTTGTCTCTATTACAAAGCCCGCCAAAGTAGATGAGGCATTTCTGGAGCCTGAGTGGATTCAAGCGATGCAAGAGGAATTACATCAGTTCGAGCTCAACAATAACTGGGAACTTGTCAAGCGACCAGACCCTCGCAAGCACAATACCATCGGCACCAAATGGATCTACCGCAACAAGCAAGATGAAAATGGCCTTGTGGTGAGGAATAAGGCACGGCTTGTAGCTCAAGGCTACACACAGGTTGAAGGAATTGATTTCGATGAAACTTTTGCACCTGTTGCTAGACTTGAGGCTATTCGCATATTGCTCGCTTATGCTAACCATCATAATATCATCTTATATGTGAAAAGTGCATTCCTCAATGGTAAGCTTGAGGAAGAAGTATGTGTTGCTCAACCCCCAGGTTTTGAAGATCCAAAGCATCCTGACAAAGTCTTCAGACTCAATAAGGCCCTCTATGGCCTCAAGCAGGCCCCTCGGGCGTGGTATGATACTTTGAAGGAATTCCTCATGAAGAAAGGCTTCAAACCAGGTTCACTTGACCCAACTCTTTTCACCAAAACCTATGATGATGAATTATTCATGTGCCAAATATATGTTGATGATATTATCTTTGGTTGTACTGACCAACATTACAGTGATGAATTTGCCTATATGATGAGTGAGGAATATCAAATGTCTATGATGGGAGAATTCAAATTCTTCTTAGGTCTTCAAATTCGTCAACAGCGCAATGGCATCTTCATATCTCAGGAGAAATACCTCAAGGATGTATTGAGGAAATTCGGCATGCAAGATTGCAAAGGCGTCAAAATCCCTATGCCCACAAATGGCCATCTATGCACTGATGAAAATGGTATTGACTTCGATCAAAAGGTATACCGCTCCATGATTGGCTCTTTATTGTATCTATTTGCATCTAGGCCAGATATTATGCTTAGTGTTTGCATGCGTGCTCGATTTCAAGCTACACCGAAGGAATCACACCATTAGGTTGTGAAGCATATTCTTCGATATCTAGCTCACACTCCACCACTTGGATTATGGTATCCCAAGGGCTTGGCTTTTGATCTCATTGGATATTCTGACTCTGACTATGCTGGTGATCGTGTGGACCGCAAGTCAACATCAGGCACATGCCATTTCCTCGGACGATCCTTAGTATGTTGGTCCTTGAAGAAACAGAACTACGTATCACTCTCTACTGCTGAAGCTGAGTACATTGCTGCTGGTTCGTGCTATGCTCAATTGCTATGGATGAAGCAAACCCTCAAGGACTACGGCATCAACATGAAGAATGTGGCACTCTACCGTGACAATGAGAGTGCCATCAAGACTGCTCATAACCCAGTTCAGCACTCGAAGACAAAGCACATCCAGATTCGTCATCATTTTCTTTGTGATCATGTGTTGAAGGGCGACATCTCTATCGAGTACGTGAAGACTGAAGAACAGCTAGCCGATATCTTCACAAAGCCCTTGGATGAGAAGAGATTTAGCAAGTTGCGGTGTGAGCTAAATATCTTAGAATCTTCGTATGTCCTTTGAAAAGGACATACATCCTAACACTTATGCAAAATTGATGACTTAGATGTGCAACACACGAAGTAACGTTTTTCTTCAATCAATGAAGACTAACCCTCTAAGTGTGAAGAAATTAATGAAGAATTTGATTCTCAGATCCCTACGACAATTGTATGCGGCGTCTGAAATCATCATTCTTATACGGTGGGTCACGCCACCAACAAAAGTTGAAATTCTTCAATTTGAGTTTTTCTTCTGTTTTGGAAATTCCTAAGTTGCTCAAATTCTTCAACTTTGCAGTGTCTTAACTCTTTCCGACCTTGTTCTTCATTGATTATATATATATATATATATATATATATATATATATATATATATATATATATATATATATATATTTGAGTTTTCTATCCTCTACAGCATTCACTTATTGCTATTTCTTCAAGTTGATTTTTCTGCTAAGTGAATGTGATCAGACCCTTCCCCCTCTATGCTAAACTCAACCCAGTCTGTTCACAAATTCTTCATGTGCGTTCTATTTGAAACCCGTTCAAAATCTTCACTATGTCCTTGTCAGTTGAAGAATTAGCGAACGAAACATTAAAAATTTCTTATCTGAATTTTTGGCTTTTGCTGCTCAAACCGTTCCACATCCCACGATAAAATTTATCTATTCACCCACGATCTCACATGATCGCCACCTCTCTGTACATGGGTGACACATGTCGCTAGGATGAGAAGGGTCAGGGGCACGTTCGTCCATTTTCCTCGGGCGAGCGGTTTTTCACCTCGGTTATAAATACCCCTCACCCTCCTCGGACTGCATTTACCCCGCTCGACCTCACTCCCCACGCTCGAGCTCTCAAACCTAGCGCTGCCGCTACTTCCATCGTTGCCGGTGAGGAAGAGCTTCACTGCCTCGACCTCGTCGTCGTCGTACTTGCGCCGGCAGCGGAAATCTTCACTCCGCCGCCGCCGTAGCTGTCTTCCTCTGCCAAGTTAGGGCGGGGAAGATCTGAACGGATGAACTTCCAATCTACAACTCCCAGTTCGTCGTGTTCTTCGTCTAGGGTAAATAAAATTTAGTTTTACTGCCCTTGTTGATTCTGATGATTTCCACAAAATCTTCAAAAGGTGTTTATTCTTAAACTTCCACACTCTTAAACATCTCACACAAGCATCTGTTCTTGATATGTTTCTCTAAGCAACATTTTTCTTCAAGATTCCTCAATTGTGTGGATTTTTCAATCTATACAACTCTGGAACCTAAGTCAAAGAACGCTTAGTGAAATTCCTCAAGACACCTCTGGTCAAATTCCTCAAACTTGTTCATTTTTTAAAACTTCTAAGAACGCATATGACCTCTCCAAATTCTTCGCACCTATACTCTGTTCACAGGTACACATGTCCGCTGCTAAATCTCTAGGTTCTCATAAACTTAACTCATTTGCAGCGTTACTCGAAGATAAATTGCATACCTCTTCAGAGAATTCCATTGTTCAAAATCCTCAGCTGAAGAAAATGGCTGATGGCAAGAAACCTCAGAAGGGAGGCAAGAGACCAGAAGTAAATATAGTGTTTGAGATTCCTGATGACATATATGTAGGGTATTGCACTCCTGATGAAAAGACTCATGGCAAGGAGACAAAGAATGAGCGCAAGGTGCGCATACAGAGGATTGAGAGAAGATGGGCGCGGGAATGGAGGGAGTACAGATATGTCACTCCTAAGTACATGAAGAAATTTGCAGTACACCCTCCTTGCCCAAGACCTCCATTGGCACCTAGCCAAGAAGCTGATCCCACTAGCCTCAAGCGCGGTGAGGACTATCCAGATGAATGGGCCAAGTGGCAAGCTAAACTGGCCAAAATGGCCAAAGAAGCAGTGAGGAAATTCAACGAAGACTCGGCTGCTGCCGCTGTTGAGGCCTCTGCTAGCAAGCCCAAGAAGGCTATGCCAAAGAAGCCAGCTCGCAAGCCAAATTCCTCAGAACTGCCCTCACGGCCAAGCTCTTCAAAACCCTCAAGTAGCTCCGGTTCCTCCAGTTGCAAAACCTTCAGCTGCGCCTGCAAAGTCCTCGGCACCTGTGCATCTCGCCTCTTGCCAAAGGACCACAGGCATCTCAATTGCTTCAGGAGCATCTCCAAGTTCTTCAGCTCCTCCTCAGACCTCAATAGGCCCAACATTGCTGAAGACCAAGGCCACTGCTGGACGAGGCACTAGACCAAGTCCTCACAAGAAGTAGGTTGCCTTCCATGTACCGTCAAGTGAAGACGAAGCCGATGATGATGAACTTGCTGATATCATCAGAGACAGACAGCAATGGGCCGCTAGAGCCAAAGGCAGCGATGTGCCTCTTCTATGGGATCCCAAGTTGATCCTCGACTTCATTGATCTCTCGCACAAGGACCCCAACACTCCTATGCCAGATTTCAATATCACACCTGGCCAAAGTCACATGCTGACAGCCTTCATAGGCGAAGAAAAATGGAAGTTTGAGAAGGTGCTACCTCTTGAGCATGCGTTGGTTTTCCCTTGAAGAGGAAAGGGTGATGCAGCAAAGTAGCGTAAGTATTTCCCTCGGTTTTTGAGAACCAAGGTATCAATCCAGTAGGAGATTACACGCAAGTCACCTAGTACCTGCACAAACAATCAAGAACCTTGCAACCAACGCGATAAAGGGGTTGTCAATCCCTTCACGGTCACTCGCAAAAGTGAGATCTAATAAAGATAGTAAGATAAATATTTTTGGTATTTTTGTTGTATAGATTGGAAAGTAAAGATTGCAAAATAGTAAAACGAGATGTGATGTAAATAAAAGAGATGCAATATAATAAGAAAGAGACCCGGGGGCCATAGGTTTCACCAGTGGCTTCTCTCAAGATAGCATATATTACGGTGGGTGAACAAATTACTGCCGAGCAATTGATAGAAAAGCGCATAGTTATGAGAATATCTAGGCAATGATCATGAATATAGGCATCACGTCCGTGTCAAGTAGACCGAAACGATTCTGCATCTACTACTATTACTCCACACATCGACCGCTATCCAGCATGCATCTAGAGTATTAAGTTCATAAGAACAGAGTAACGCATTAAGCAAGATGACATGATGTAGAGGGATAAACTCAAGCAATATGATATAAACCCCATCTTTTATCCTCGATGGCAACAATACAATACGTGCCTTGCTGCCCCTACTGTCACTGGGAAAGGACACCGCAAGATTGAACCCAAAGCTAAGCACTTCTCCCATTGCAAGAAAGATCAATCTAGTAGGCCAAACTAAACCGATAATTCGAAGAGACTTGCAAAGATATCAAATCATGCATATAAGAATTCAGAGAAGAACCAAATATTATTCATAGATAAACTTGATCATAAATCCACAATTCATCGGATCTCGGCAAACACACCGCAAAAGAGTATTACATCGAATAGATCTCCAAGAACATCGAGGAGAACTTTGTATTGAGAACCAAAGAGAGAGAAGAAGCCATCTAGCTAATAACTATGGACCCGAAGGTCTGTGGTAAACTACTCACACATCATCGGAGAGGCTATGGTGTTGATGTAGAAGCCCTCCGTGATCGATTTCCCCTCCGGCAGATCGCCGGAAAAGGCCCCAAGATGGGATCTCACGGGTACAGAAGGTTGCGGCGGTGGAAAAGTGGTTTCGTGGCTCCCCCTGATGTTTTTAGGGTATAAGAGTATATATAGGCGAAAGAAGTACGTCGGTGGAGCTCCGTGGGGCCCACGAAGGTGGGGGCGCGCCTACCCCCTATGGGCGCGCCCTCCTGCCTCGTGGCCGCCTCGCGGAGTTCCAGACTTCAACTCCAAGTCTTCTGGATTGCGTTTGTTCCAAGAAAGATCATCGCGAAGGTTTCGTTCCGTTTGGTATTCCTTTTCTGCAAAACACTTAAATAGGCAAAAAAACAGAAACTGGCACTGGGCCTTCGGTTAATAGGTTAGTCCCAAAAATAATATAAAGGACATATTAAAGCCCATTAAACATCCAAAACTGATAATATAATAGCATGGAACAATCAAAAATTATAGATACGTTGGAGACGTATCAAGCATCCCCAAGCTTAATTCCAGCTCGTCCTCGAGTAGGTAAATGATAAAAACAGAATTTTTTGATGTGGAATGCTACCTAACATAATTTTCAATGTAATTTTCTTTATTGTGGCATGAATGTTCAGATCCGAAAGATTCAAAATAAATGTTTAATATTGACATAAAATAATAATACTTCAAGCATACTAACAAAGTAATTATGTCTTCTCAAAATAACATGGCCAAAGAAAGCTTATCCCTACAAAATCATATAGTTTGGCTATGCTCCATCTTCGTCACACAAAATGCCCCAATCATGCACAACCCCAATGACAAGCCAAGCAATTGTTTCATACTTTAGTATTCTCAAACTTTTTCAACTTTCACGCAATACATGAGCGTGAGCCATGGACATAGCACTATAGGTGGAATAGAATAGTGGTTGTGGAGAAGACAAAAAAGAGGAAGATGGTCTCACATCAACTAGGCATATTAATGGGCTATGGAGATGCCCATCAATAGATATCAATGTGAGTGAGTAGGGATTGCCATGCAACGGATGCACTAGAGCTATAAATGTATGAAAGCTCAACAAAAGAAACTAAGTGGGTGTGCATCCAACTTGCTTGCTCACGACGACCTAGGGCATTTTGAGGAAGCCCATTGTTGGAATATACAAGCCAAGTTCTATAACGAAAATTCCCACTAGTATATGAAAGTGACAAAATAAGAGACTCTCTATCATGAAGATCATGGTGCTACTTTGAAGCACAAGTGTGGAAAAAGGATAGTAACATTGCTCTAATAATTTGGCCTTTTTCTCTCATTTTTTTGGGCCTTCCCTTTTTCTATTTGGCCTTTCTCTTTTATTTGGCCTTTCTCTTTTTTTATTTCCTCACATGGGATAATGCTCTAATAATGATGATCATCACACTTCTATTTATTTACAACTCAAGGATTGCAACTCGATACTAGAACAAAATATGACTCTATATGAGTGCCTCCGGCGGTGTACCGGGATGGGCAATGAATCAAGTGTGACATGTATGAAAAATTGTGAATGGTGGCCTTGCCACAAATACGATGTCAACTATATGATCATGCAAGGCAATATGACAATGATGAAGTGTGTCATAATAAACGGAACGGTGGAAAGTTGCATGGAAATATATCTCGGAATGGCTATAGAAATGCCATAATAGGTAGGTATGGTGGCTGTTTTGAGGAAGGTATATGGTGGGTTTATGGTACCGGCGAAAGTTGCACGGTACTAGAGAAGCTAGCAATGTCGGAAAGGTGAGAGTGCGTATAATCCATGGACTCAACATTAGTCATAAAGAACTCACATACTTATTGCAAAAATCTATTAGTCATCGAAACCAAGCACTACGCGCATGCTCCTAGGGGAAGGGTTGGTAGGAGTTAACCATCGCGCGATCCCGACCTCCACACATAAGGAGGACAATCACAGAGATACCTCATGCTTCAAATTTGTTACACAACGGTTACCATACGTGCATGCTACGGGACTCACAAACCTCAACACAAGTATTTCTCAAATTCACAATTACACCACTAGCATGACTCTAATATCACTATCTTCATATCTCAGAACAATCATAAGGAATCAAACTTCTCATAGTATTCAATGCACTTTATATGATAGTTTTTATTATACCCATCTTGGATGCTCATCATATTAGGACTAATTTTATAGCCAAAGAAAATTACCATGCTGTTCTAAAAGACTCTCAAAATAATTTAAGTTAAGCATGAGAGATCAATAATTTCTATAAAATAAAACCACCACCGTGCTCTAAAAAGATATAAGTGAAGCACTAGAGCAAAATTATCTAGCTCAAAAGATATAAGTGAAGCACATAGAGTATTCTAATAAATTCCGATTCATGTGTGTCTCTCCCAAAATGTGTGTACAGCGAGGATGATTGAGGTAAAATAAAAATCAAAGACTCCAATCATACAAGACACTCCAAGCAAAACACATATCATGTGGTGAATAAAAATATAGCCTCAAGTAAAGTTACCGATAGACGAAGACGAAAGAGGGGATGCCTTCCGGGGCATCCCCAAGCTTAGGCTTTTGGTTGTCCTTGAATTTTACCTTGGGGTGCCTTGGGAATCCCCAAGCTTAGGCTCTTGCCACTCCTTATTCCAAAATCCATCAAATCTTTACTCAAAACTTGAAAACTTCACAACACAAAACTTAAATAGAAAATCTCATGAGCTCCGTTAGTATAAGAAAATAAACCACCACTTTAAGGTATAGTAATGAACTCATTCTTTATTTATATTGGTGTTAAACCTACTGTATTACAACTCCTCTATGGTTCATACCCCCCGATACTACTCATAGGTTCATCAAAATAAGCAAACAACCCACGAAAAACAGAATCTGTCAAAACAGAACAGTCTGTAGCAATCTGTATCAAACAAATACTTCTGGAACTCCAAAAATTCTGAAATAAATTGTGGACGTGAGGAATTTGTCTAATAATCATCTGCAAAAATAATCAACCTAAAATCACTCTCCAGTAAAAAATGGCATCTAATCTCGTGAGCGCAAAAGTTTCTGTTTTTTACAGCAAGATTGCAAAGGCTTCACCCATGTCTTCCCAAAGGTTCTACTTGGCACAAACACTAATTAAAACATAAAAACACATCCAAAAAGAGGCTAGATGAATTATTTATTACTAAACAGGAACAAAAATAAAATTGGGTTGCCTCCCAACAAGCGCTATCATTTAACGCCCCTAGCTAGGCATTGATAATTTTAATGATGCTCACATGAAGACAAGAATTGAAGCGCAAAGAGAGCATCATAAAACACGTGACAAACACATCTAAGTCTAACATACTTCCTATGCATAGGCATTATGTAAGCAAACAAATTTTCAAGGCAAGCCAAAACTAACATATGCAAGGAAGAAGAAAGAGACGATAGCATTCTCAACATGAAGAGAGGTAATTTAGTAACATGAAAATTTCTACAACCATATTTTCCTCTCTCATAATAATTACATGTAGGATCATAAGCAAATTCAACAACATAGCTATCACATAAAATATTCTCTTTATGAACCACATGCATGCAAAGTTGACACTCTTCCAAAATAGTGGGATTAACATTAACTAAAGTCATGACCTCTCCAAACCCACTTTTATCAAAAATTTCATAAGATTGAAAATCCTACAAATATGTGGGATGTAAAGTTGACACTCTTTCAAACCGACTTTCAATATTATTGCAAACACCATTATCAATCTCATATTCATCATGGGGCTTAAATAAATTTTCAAGATCATAAGAAGAATCACCCCAATCATGATCATTGCAACAAGTAGTAGACATAGCAAAACTAGCATCCCCAAGCTTAGGGTTTCGCATATTATTAGCACAATTGACATCAAGAGAATTTATAGTAAAATCATTGCAATCATGCTTTTTATTCAAGGAGCTATCGTGAATCTCTTCATAAATTTCTTCATCACAATTTTCAGATTCACGAATTTCAAGCAAAACCTCATAAAGATAATCTAGTGCACTCAAATCACTAGAAATTGGTTCATCATAATTGGATCTCTTAAAAAGATTAGCAAGGGGATGAGGATCCATAAACTTTTAGCAAGCGAAGATGCAGACAAAAAGAAGGCACATGGTAACACAAGATCGAACGGAAGGAGGGCGAAGAAAAGGCAAAGGTTTTCGAAAATCGTTTTAGAAGTGGGGGAGAGGAAAACGAGAGGCGAATGGAAAATAATGTAATGCGAGGGAGAAGAGTTTGTGATGGGTACTTGGTATGTCTTGACTTGAGCGTAGATCTCCCCGGCAACGGCGCCAGAAATCCTTCTTGCTACCTCTTGAGCATGCGTTGGTTTTCCCTTGAAGAGGAAAGGGTGATGCAGCAAAGCAGCGTAAGTATTTCCCTCAGTTTTTGAGAACCAAGGTATCAATCCAGTAGGAGATAACACGCAAGTCACCTAGTACCTGCACAAACAGTCAAGAACCTTGCAACCAACCGATAAAGGGGTTGTCAATCCCTTCACGGTCACTCGCAAAAGTGAGATCTAATAAAGATAGTAAGATAAATATTTTTGGTATTTTTGTTGTATAGATTGGAAAGTAAAGATTGCAAAATAGTAAAACGAGATGTGATGTAAATAAAAGAGATGCAATATAATAAGAAAGAGACTCGGGGGCCATAGGTTTCACCAGTGGCTTTTCTCAAGATAGCATATATTACGGTGGGTGAACAAATTACTGCCGAGCAATTGATAGAAAAGCGCATAGTTATGAGAATATCTAGGCAATGATCATGAATATAGGCATCACGTCCGTGTCAAGTAGACCGAAACGATTCTGCGTCTACTACTATTACTCCACACATCAACCGCTATCCAGCATGCATCTAGAGTATTAAGTTCATAAGAACAGAGTAACGCATTAAGCAAGATGACATGATGTAGAGGGATAAACTCAAGCAATATGATATAAACCCCATCTTTTTATCCTTGATGGCAACAATACAATACATGCCTTCCTGCCCCTACTGTCACTGGGAAAGGACACCGCAAGATTGAACCCAAAGCTAAGCACTTCTCCCATTGCAAGAAAGATCAATCTGGTAGGCCCAACTAAACCGATAATTCGAAGAGACTTGCAAAGATATCAAATCATGCATATAAGAATTCAGAGAAGAACCAAATATTATTCATAGATAAACTTGATCATAAATCCACAATTCATCGGATCTCGGCAAACACACCGCAAAAGAGTATTACATCGAATAGATCTCCAAGAACATCGAGGAGAACTTTGTATTGAGAACCAAAGAGAGATAAGAAGCCATCTAGCTAATAACTATGGACCCGAAGGTCTGTGGTAAACTACTCACACATCATCGGAGAGGCTATGGTGTTGATGTAGAAGCCCTCCGTGATCGATTCCCCCTCCGGCAGATCGCCGGAAAAGGCCCCAAGATGGGATCTCACGGGTATAGAAGGTTGCGGCGGTGGAAAAGTGGTTTCGTGGCTCCCCTGATGTTTTTAGGGTATAAGAGTATATATAGGCGAAAGAAGTACGTCGGTGGAGCTCCATGGGGCCCGCGAGGGTGGGGGCGCGCCTACCCCCTGGGTGCGCCCTCCTGCCTCGTGGCCGCCTCGCGGAGTTCCAGACTTCAACTCCAAGTCTTCTGGATTGCGTTTGTTCCAAGAAAGATCATCGCGAAGGTTTCATTTCGTTTGGTATTCCTTTTCTGCAAAACACTAAAATAGACAAAATAACAGAAACTGGCATTGGGCCTTCGGTTAATAGGTTAGTCCCAAAAATAATATAAAGGACATATTAAAGCCCATTAAACATCCAAAACAGATAATATAATAGCATGGAACAATCAAAAATTATAGATACGTTGGAGACGTATCAGAAGGCCAAACAACTGAAGAAAGCTCAGTACAAGAAGGGGCATTTTCTGAAGAAGAATGTTGTCAAAATGACAATTGATGAACTTGTGGCCATACAAACTGAGATCAAAGCACTCAGTGATGAATTTGACGCATACTGTGCAGATTGGCTAGGAGCCAAGGTCAGATTTGTCAGAATGGCAAAGGGATTCACCTCAAATGTTGCAGCCTCAACGCAACGTGAAATTCCTCGGGCCGAAGCATCTGCTCAGCCAACTGAAGAACATGCAAGCACAGCTGATGAAAATCAGGCTGTTGATGTTTCTGAAAGCATCAGGGTTGATGAAGATATTCCAGCCACTGAAGAAACTGAACAAGCCAGGCCAATTGAAGCATTTGTTGTTGCGCCTGAAGAAACTGAACAAGCCAGGGCAACTGCATCTGTTGCGCCTGTAGAAACTACACCAAATTCCTCTGCCCCTCCTGCACCAACGCCAAGTCCTACTCTTCCTTCTGCATCACAAGTGAAGAAAACCAAAGCTGCAGAGCGAGCAGCTGTGAAGAAAAGGAAAGCATCTACCTCCTCAGAGTCTTCCGCTCCAAAGAAAGTGAAGACTTTGACGAGCTCTTATGAAAACCTAACAGATGTTGTTCCTGTATCAAGCATGCCATCTAAGAAGATTGTTCCCTTTGGTGAGGAATCTAAAATTCCAAGTGAATCTGATGAAGAAAATCTTTCTGCTGCTTCGACAGAGCAGTTGGATGAAGAAATTGAAGTGGACAATGTCACTTCAACTCCATTGGTATCATCGCCCATGCCTCAGTTCACAGCTGAAGAGGCAGGCATTGAGGAAATTGATGAAGAAGATGAAGACATGGATATTGGGTGCTCAACTCCTATTCTGAATGATGACTACTAGGAAAGTCATCACCCCAATTCACCACTGTTCACTCCTCTGCAACAGATTCCTCAGTCCCCGGTTCAAACTGAAAAAATTCACACGGGCTCTGAAGAACTTCAAGCTTCTCTTCTCACTATTCCTGAAGATGTCCCAGCCACTAGAGCTGATGATAATGTTGCTGAAGAAATGGAGACCCAGGCTGCTAATGATGACTTTGCTTCTGAAATTCCTCAGCCTGCGGCTCCAGAGAATGTGATTCAAGAGGCTGTGAAGACTATGACTGACAATCCTCAGCCCAAGCCAAAGAATCCCTTCTCCAACAAACAAAAGTTTAAAGCTGAAGATTTCTTCAATGAGCACATATTCTTCATGGATTACAATCCCTATGACTCTGCTCGTCTTCGACGGAAGCGCTTCTGGACAGCGAGTCAAATGAACTTCTATTCTTCATTGCTGATTGATAAAGACAAGGTCTTTGACCATGAGCACATTCCTCATGTGGATATGGAGTCGCTGCCCTGCTTCACCCCAGTCCTCGGTGTTATTCATGACGCTGGGCTGCTCAACTTCTGCACCTACATTTTGCGACTGGAATGAAGAACTCATTCTTTAGTTCTATGCCACATTACACATCAACGGACGACCCCAACAACACTGGTGCTCCTCCATCAACATCTTGATGATATTCTTCAGGGGCGTTAGTCCTCATTTTTCGTCCCTTTTGGTCATTCGCGGCAGGCCCTACATCAACGGACAACCCCAACAACGCTGGCGCTCCTCCATCAACATCTTGATGATATTCTTCAGGGGCGTTAGTCCTCATTTTTCGTCCCTTTTGGTCATTCGCGGCAGGCCCTAGATCAACGGATGACCCCAACAACACTAGCGCTCCTCCATCGACATCTTGATGATATTCTTCAGGGACGTTAGTCCTCATTTTTTGTCCCTTTTGGTCATTCGATGACAAAGGGGGAGAAATTTGAGTTAGTCTTCAAGCGGGTCTATATATATGGGCATTTTTTTGCTAAGTTAAAACTCTCGTTCTTCTGAAGTATTTGTTGGATCGAGTTGTAAACTTAAGTCCTATGGTGGTCTGATACTTTTGCTTAGTTTTTCTGCATGCTATTTCCTCATATATGTTAACGCACGCATGCTGAATTACATCAGTCACCATATTTCATCATGCATTTCAAATTCTTCATATCGTATGATAAATGCGTGTATGAATTACAAGATATAGGGGGAGATCTCCATGATTCTACTCTACAATGTGCATCTGCTATTCAAAGCAAATTCCTCAAATATGCACATCTTCAGGGGGAGTTCTTCTATATCTTGCAATCAAATTCCTCAATGTCAGTATTTACACTTCATATGTTATCCCCGTTGAAAACTTAACCTATATTGTCATCAACCACCAAAAAAGGGGGAGATTGTAAGTGCATCTAGTGCCCCTTAGTGATTTTGGTGTATTGGAGACTTATAGGTTAAGGGACTAATGCGTTTGTGAGTGTACACAAGTCTATAAGTCTATGAGGAGTTTGATTTTTACAGAGAAAGTCGACCCCTAAAAATGAATGTCTTCAACTGAAGACTTTGGCTTTCTGAAGACTTTGAAAGTGAAGAAATTAGTGTGACGGTGAAGACTTAATATTCATGCGAGGAATATGAAGCGTGAAGACTTTTGTTTTCGTAGTTTCGTTTTCTCTTTTTTGAGTCATAGGAAACACCGTACTGTTAAAGGGGGTCGAGGTAAAACTAAGGAAAAGTTTCCAAGTGATGCTCATCTCCAAATCCTACACCTACCCAATCCTTTCGAGTGAAGCCATTGGAAATCTCATACAGTTCAGTCAATTTCTTCAGTGACAGAGATGAAGATCTTCTGGTCTCTGAGGAATTTGTTCTGACTTTGGAGTTAGGAATTCGCCAGTGCGGATTGCCTACAAGTGAGGTACATGATAGCCCTGAGGAATTTGATACTCAAATATCCGACTGTTGTTGTGCTACGCGCCAGCTGTCCCAAAATATCTACCCACCTAACGGTCATATCATTGAAGGGCATTTATGTCTTATCATGTCAGGCTGCTCCCTAGGCTATAATTAGCTGCCCCCCTACAACCACTAGTTGGTTGGCTGCTCCGAGAGAAACTGACACTTGTCATTGAGAGCATCCCATCCTCCGCGGACTTTGAGCGAAAATCATCAAGTGAGGAAAACCCAAACCCAAACACCTACAAACCCAAAGTGATTGAGCATCACTGAAGAGATTGTTCCTGTGTGGAACCGGCGCTTGTTACCTTTGAGGACTTTCTCAATTTCCTCAGTTCAAATTCTTCAGTCACCTTGTCTTCAGCCTGCTTATCCTGTGTTTATGCTACTTGTGCTCTGTGTTTGTTTTCATTTCATCATGATGACTATGCTGTTACTCTATTAGGCTTACACTTGAGTACTTATTCCGCTGCTTGTAGTTCGTGACTTAGGAATTTCCTCACGCTGAAATTCCTTAGTGACGAATTTGTAAAAATCGCCTATTCACCCCCCCTCCAGTCAATATAACGCACTTTCAGTTGTGATCGGTGTGAATAGGTTTGCAATTAAATATAGCGTGGTAGTAATTTGGAATGTGATGAGACGCAAGCTCAAAATTTATTGACAGTTGTAGTTTCGAAGTGCGGCACAATTCCCGGATGGCGTAACGTGGGACGTGTTCTCGATCGTGGTGTAGCATATGCCATGGTAATTATTTTTCTACTGCTGTGTACGTGCAATAACTGGCACCATCGGATACATACCTTACGGTTATTGGGGCATTCGATAGGAATAGCCTCGTGGCGAGCTATAGACTAGTCTTTTTTTCACACGCATTACATCGACACATATCATCTATATCCCTCTTTCCCCCGCAGACACCTATCTCTCGGGAATTCTCGCACGCACCACCCCTAGCTCCCTAGGTTGATGCCACCCACATACACTTCTACTCTGAGTTTAGTACGTTATACAGGAAGAGAAGAGGTGCACGCATGCACTCGTCCTCTCTCACACACGCATCTGTAGCTACGAATTGTAGTGTTCTCAACCATCCGATTGGCTCTATCATAGGTTTCCCGTTGCTCCTTGGCCTTGAGATTGAGAAGTTTAAAACATGGAGGCTAAGTTGGAGGCGCGAGGTTTTGGTTAATGTGCGGGCCGCACACGGCACCAACACGACACGAGCTTCGTCTGCCTGGTGCGCAGTCGGGTGAGTTGTCCAAGTATAGACACAGCCAGGCCCTCCTTGGTATTTGCGCCTTGACTTATGCGCAGAGAAATTAGGATCGGAGGGAGTACTACTACTAGTAGTATTACTTTGATGTGTCACGTCAACTCGCACAAGTATGCAACACTTCCTGAACAAACAAGCATATAAGCTGTTATACTACTTCTTACCCAAAGGATCTTTATATCCAATAGACACAAAATATCCGCTCGACTGTTGGAAATTACTTTAACTGCTGATCTGATGTCGAAGTAATTGTTGCATCGCCACCAAAACCCACCATCTCTTAAGCTAAAGTAGACCAAGCTAACCCCTATATTAGCATATTACTAAGATAAACAGAAGGCACTGTAGAATCATTTAGGAGGTGAGCTTGTCAATCTGAATGTGGAGGTACATCGTCCTCGACAACCCAGCCCCGGCCAGCAACTTGGGCAGAACTGTGAAGAAGGTCAGCTCCTGCACGGCGACGTTGCCGGGATCCTTGCTGCTTGTCACCTCCATTTCCACCTTGACGGCGTCGGTCCTGCCTTTGGGCTCCCCTGGCGGGCCGTTTGCCCACAGCTTGGCCACGTAGTGCGGCAGTGGGGACGCCCCCGCTCTGATGCAGACGACCGACACGGCGATAGGCGCGCCGATGTCGAGCACACCGCCGACCAAAAGAAAAATGCGTGGCCGTCCTCCTCCGCGAATAGCAAGAGCCGTGGCTCCGACAGTGGCACTTGCAGCTGGAACACCTTGCCGTACTGGATCCTGTGCACGGGCATGGGATGCATGGTGCTGATGTGGTGGGAGAGCACCGGCGGCGGGCCTTCGTAGCCGCAGACGGGCACGGGGCATTTGCAGGGTGCGAGCGGACACACGCTTTGGTGATCGGCGAGCTTGTGGTAAGTGACGTAGAACCCACAGCCTTCGTGCGGGCACTCCACCCTCACCGAGGAGAGGACGGCGTCCACCGCCGTGTTCCGCATGTCGAAGCCACTGCCGCGCTCGCACTTCTGGCGCTACCGCTGGTTCCCGGGGCGCTCGCCGTGGCAGTCCGCGCAGGCCAGGTGCCCTCCCTTGCGCTGCACTATATCAATCGAACAACACATCAATCAAGAAACCTGCACCTTGCTCGATCAGCCGAACGGACGAGGTGTATTCGAACCTCATACACTGGAGGATTTAAGGGGTGGAGGCACAAGGGGCAGTGGAGCAAGGTGAGGTCCATAGAGACCATAGAGAGCTCCATCGTCGGGTCCTGTTCCGTCGGCATGATCTCGCCCTCCTCGTGCACAACCATCTCTCGCTTTAGGGCCGGGGCATTATATTGTACATTGCGGGTCTTTTAACCAAGTTTAGAGGCAAGCATGTGGGGCCAGTGCTATGATGTGTCGCGTCAACTTCTACAACAATGAGAAGTTTGATTACAATGCCCTCTCCCTCGCCCATGAGCGTGGTGGCTCGTAGGACTAGGAGAAGCTTTCGCTACACGCTCTCCCTCCCGCATGCGGTGGACATGCATCAGTTCATTCGGTGTCAGATGGCTAGAAGCATATTGTAGTAGTACTCCACTGCAGTAGTACCATCATTGTTCGACTTCCCGAAGAGGCGAAGAGCCAAGCGCAACCCGGACGCGCGTGTGGCAGTTTCATGTGTAGAGTAGTCTAGGATAGCGTGTACCATGCCTCTAAGCTTAAAATCGTTGGGGTCGGCTCCATGCTATGAGGCCGTCTCGAAGCATTTTTTTGATTAAAATAATCTTCTGGCCCTACCTGTCATCCAGGTGATTGTAGTTTGGACGCTCATCTAGTCAAGACAGGAATATATATATTTTAATTTGTGGTGGGGTAAATGTTAGAGGTTGCAGCAAATATACTGTACACTGCGGGTCTTTTAGCCAAGTTTAGAGGCAAGCATGTGGGGCCAGTCCTATGATGTGTCGCGTCAACTCGTGCAACGAGGAGAAGCTTGATTTGCTACTACACGCTTTCTCCCTCGCCCATGCACGCGGTGGCTCGCAGACGAGGACAGGCTTTTGCTTACTACTCCCGCATGCAGTGGACGGACATGCAGCAGTTGATTCGATACTGTAGAAGTAGTAACATCATTGTTCGTCTTCTCAAAGAGGCGAAGAGCCAAGCGCAACCCGAACGTGGCAGTTGCGAACGCTCGCGTGGCAGTCTTTATGTAGGGGTGGGGCATGGTGCAGAGCCTTGGAGCACGCATATAGCCAGGCTCTTGCATGAGACAAAATTGCTATGTAAGCAGGCTATAAGCCCACTACTGTAGTATACTAGTACCTCCTTTCTGGTTTATAGGGCTCAATTCAAAAATCTCATCGACCAAGGTAGATGGTGAGTGGTGGAATAATTTTGTAGTTTGCAAAAACACTCAATTAATGCACTCGTTTTCCTCAAAAAAAAATATGTTTACCAATGCATGCATGCATGAAGTCCATGGATTGGTTAATTTTCTCTTAATACTTGCATGCAATGATTCAATGCACCTTGAAATCTGAACATGTGGTAGGGAACCATCAAATTGAGACTTATAAAATGAGAAAACTATAATTTTGAGATAAGCCCTATAAACCGAAAAGGAGTATTTTCCTTTCTAGAGATTTCAACAAGTGACTACACCCTAAATGAGTAAATATGGAGCAAAATGAGTGAATCTACACCGTAAATAAATATGTAGTTCTCTCGTTTTCCTCTCCTCCTTGGTCGCGGTGCACAATATTGAGTATACTACTACTGACTAGTCTCTTTTTGACACGCATTTACGTTGATACGGCTTGAATGCCAACGATGCAGAGGGTAGCGGTTCCCGAAATGTTGAACGGTCAATGATGCCTCCGCACTCAATTAGCATGCAGAGGTAGGAGTAAGTAATTGGAGAAGCTGAATGGAGCCAGCACGATGTGAATGCAACGCAGTTTGGACTCTCATACAAAGGCGCCCCACCACTCCAATCCATCTACTCCTAGTCTCTGCGCAACACTGCCCACTCCAATCCAAGACCAAGACCAAGTGATCAAAAGCCACAAGCACCCATGGCGTCAATGGATGCGTGCGCAAGTCGGTTGTGCCACGTCATCCAAGATGCCGACCTGCGGCCCCGCACCGCGCATCGTTTTCAGACGGTGCTAGCGACCGCCGGCGTCATAGCCCTTGTCGACGCTGGCTTCGCCTCTCGCATGTGCCAGATGATGGTCGACTCCATCCGCAAGTTCACCGCCGTCAAGAAGCGCGCGGACGACCTTGCCGTACTGCTCCAGCACGCGCGCCCAGGCTTTCTTGTTGCCTATCACCCTCATCGGCCTCCAAGGTGACGAACTCTTTGAAGCACTGATGGCCCTGCAGCTGCCGGAGGTTGCGACGCCCTCGAGGCCGCGCTCGCCGCGCAGCTCCTCGCCATGCAAGAAACCATCGATCTACACATCCACGTCTATGAGGAAATCGTCTACATAGGCCACTACAAGGCCAGCGAGGAGAGAAAGATGTTGGCCTTCTTCTAGCGGCTGGAATCTTTGGACGCCATTGTTCAGAAGCATGTCGACCTGGCCACGAAAGCCGCTGCTACTTAGCCGCCATTCGGTGGGCCGGTGCCCTGAGTCGAGGAGGTGGACGTCATCGATGGATGCATCTTTCTTCTTGCCTCATGTAACCAGCACTGCATTGCCTTGTGGCCTTAATGTTTTATTAGTGTATGACATTTTTATTCCAGTCGTAAATGACATGTGTGATCCCTTGCTCTTATTTGGCGTTAATTATATGTAGTGTCACTGTCTTCGACCTGGTGTACTACCTAGGTCCTGGTTTATTAGTCCCTTTTGTAATTTGTGCTAAATTTTGACCAAAGATTTAACTGACAAAATGTTAGTGCATGTCAACAAAAACTATATCATTTGATTTGCATTTGAACATAGTTTTCAATGATATAATTTTGGTGACATGCATGAACCTTTTGTTAGTTAAATTTATGGTCAAAATTTGGCACAGATTATGACGGGGAGCAATAAACCAGGACGGAGGTAGACTGGTCCGTCACCATCGTGTTTTATGTCTAATTTTGACCTCGGCGACCCAACCTACATGGAGGGAGTGCTGTATATATTGGCGCGACAACCAAACTTATAAAGTATATTCAAAATTGAGCGTTACTACAAGTCACGAGTTCAAGACAAGAAAATGGGTACAGCATGCCTGTGTCGTTCACGTCGCACCCCCACACGGTCGCGGTGCACAATAGTAACTAGTTTCTTCTTGACCCGCATTTACATTGATACGGCTTGAATGCCAAGGAGGGAGAGGGTAGCGGTTCCCGAGACGTTGAACGGTCAATGATGCATCCTCAATTAGCATCCAGAGGGAATTAATTGGAGAAGCAAAATAGAGCCAGCACGATGTGAATGCAACAGAGTTTGGACTCTCATATAAAGGCACCCCACCACTCCAATCCATCTACTCCTAGTATCTGGGCAACACTGCTCACTCCAATCCAAGACCAAGTGACCAGAAGCCACAAGCACCTATGGAGGCGATGGACGCGAGCGACAGTCGGTTGTGCCAAATCATCCAAGACGCCGGCCTGCGGCCCCGCATCGCGCAATGTTTCTAGACGGTGCTGGCGACCACCGGCGTCGTAGCCCTCGCCGACGCCGGCTTCGCCTCTCGCATGGACGACATGATGGTCCACTCCATCTGCAAGTTCACCGCCGTCAAGAAGCGCGCGGATGACCTTGCCGTACTGCTCCAGCCCGCGCACCCAGGCTCCTCATTGCCTGCCACCCTCATCAGCCTCCATGGTGACGAATTCTTTCAAGCCCTGGTGGCCCTGCAGGTGCCGGAGGTCGCGACAAAGAATGTGCACCTCGAGGCCACGCTCGCCGCGCAGCGCCTCGCCATGCAAGAAACCGTCGACCTGCACATCCACGTCTACAAGGATATCGTCTACATAGGCCACTACAAGGCCAGCGAGGACAGAAAGACGTTGGCCTTCTTCCAGCGGCTGGAATCTTTGGACGCCATTGTTCAGAAGCACGTCGACCTGGCCACGAAAGCCGCTGCTACTTAGCCGCCGTTCGGTGGGTCGGCGCCCTGAGTCGAGGAGGTGGACGTCGTCGCTGGATGCATCTTTCTTCTTGCCTCCTATAACCAGCACTACATCGCCTCACCGCCTTAATGTTTTTTTAGTAGTATATGGCATTTTTATTCCAGTTGTAACGTTTTCACTATGAGGTGGGGCCGCAGTTGTGCAAACCGACCATCGGCAAATCCCCACCCCGCCCACCGTGAGTCGACTGAGTTTAGAATTAGAAGAGAGAAACAAGGGAGAAGAACTAGCTGTAGCACGGACGCTGTTGTCAGATGGGACTCGTGTTGATAGAATAAGAGTACTCAGCACCCGTACCTCTTTTTTTAGGGAAAAACTAGTCATACGTCTAGTACCACTAGTTGGGTGTGTGCGACCTATACCTGTCATCACTTTAGGTCTCCTTCTCGAACCGCAGCTACGCTTCATAGTACATATTTTTTCACGCATTTATCCTCCTATATGTACTCCTAGGCTATTTCCACGTGCTCCCTTCCGCCGACATGTGGGACATAGAGCATCTGGGTCGTAGTGCATGCATGACTTGGAGCATATGCCGGGGTACTTTACATTTCAAACCTCGTGAATTACATGCAAATCCCCCGCAGAAGAATAAATAAATGAATGAATTACTACATGAAACCGGATTATTTTCATAGAAACCGGAGCACGTTCATTAAATTTTGTACATAACACGTCTATAAAAAATGACCGGACCTAAACCAGTCTAAGGGCCTCTTTGATTCGCAGGATACTGAAAACACAGGAATGGGGAAAATATGATGGCGATGAACCGAGACGAGGAGAACTCTAACTCAGTTAGAGGTTAGAGTTAGACTCTAACCCTGAACTAACCCTGAACTAAGAGGTGTATGGATGGCAGGGTTAGATTGACAATAAATGCTCTTTCTCAATCATTTGACTACTTTGGACCCTATTTCCTGCCCGATTTGGTGTGGCCGGCTCTTGTGTGGCCTCCTCCCGCTCACAATTGACATAAACGAACCATCTTTACAAATCAAGCATGCAAAACATGATAAATTTTACTTTGTCCATACAAATGAGATATCCCACTTAAACATACAAGTCGTCGATCAAGCTTCACAAAAAAATACACTCCATGAAACAAAGCATGAGCTAACTCATCATGGAAGTCATTCACGATAGGGAGGGAGCCCGGAGCCCCTCACGCGCCCAGGGAGGAGCTTGTCATCGTCGCTCTGGAGGAAGGCTATGTAGAGCCCAAGCCCGGGAACCCCTCCGACGCCGTCGCTTGCGAGTTGAGGTCGACACCGGCATGGGTAGCAGGGCCGCTTGCTGACGACTGCGAACCGAATCTTTGGGCCTCTAGAAATAATGCAAGCCTGAAACTGAAATACCTAGAAAGGTGAACTAAATCTTTGGGCCTCTAGAAATAATGCAAGCCTGAAACTGAAATACCTAGAAAGGTGAACTGAATCTTTGGGCCTCTAGAAAGATTTATTACCTCCTCAAGCAGCATCAAACAATTCCATGCGTGCACCACAAATCTATACCAAGTTTAATCAGGATCTACTTTTCCAAATCAGAATTAGCGCTAGAGCGAGCAAGGTCAATGATATGGCCATGAGACAGAGAAGGAGTGAACAAACTCACCCCTCTCGCGACCTCCCTGGTAGATGCGCCACCATCGCGCATGACAGAGGGAGAAAAATGACCGGTGAAGGGGGAGCGGGGCGAGCTTCGGAGGCCGGAGGGAGAGGGCGGCCGGAGGAGGGCGGCCGGAGAAGGGAGCTGGCGAGCGGCGGAGCGGCGCTTTGGCAGGCGGCGCGATGGGGAACAGAGAGGAGTCATGCGAGGGGGGGTCGGAGGGAGAGATCTGGTGCGGGCAGGGGAGATTTTTTTTAGTTCTCTTTTAGTGGGCCCGAGGAGAACTAACCCAATTAGGACCTCTCCACCGGGCTAGTTTTTTAGCTGGGTTAGAGCAAACTAGCTCTAACTAACCCCTCCTGTTTGGATGCTTTGAGTCTATTTCAACCCAAACTAGCTCTAACTTAGGGATCCAAACAAAGAGGAGTAGTAATGTACATGCTACAGTCTGGACTGTAGCACATTGTTTTTATGGCCATATCACCACATTGTTTTCTACTGCTGGTTCACTGGGCTGCCGTGGTTCACACTACTGGTTCACTCAGGGATCCAAACAAAGAGGAGTATGGCCTATCACCTGCTGGTTCACTGGGCTGCCGTGGTTCACACTCCTCCAACGTGAGTAGTAGTACTAGTATATACACTATATATACCACATGATTCTTCGATCCTTCTTACGCACTTCGCCGACATGTGGAAGAGCCAGCATCCGGGTCGACGTGTCATGCACCAGATTAGAGTGGGGAATGTAAGGGGGCATCACCCCGGTCATAGTGCCAGTAATTCATGACTATAGTGAGTAGTCATATCACAAGTCTTTCCAGCAGTAACGCATCATCAAATCACACAACCCGACCTTTCCAGCAGTAAGTAAGTTGAATCCGCTACTCCCTCACCCTCCTTGCCTCTTTGTCAAACCGCCTACGCGAAAACTGCCGCGCGTACTGCCCGGGAAAAGCCCCGCCCTCAACTTTTAACTACGCAAAAATAGTTCGAGCTTGTTTGTTCTATATACATACTGGTACTGTATGTCTATTCACCCGTGGGGTTGTTCAATGAATGGAGGGCCGGGGAGCACAAGTGAACAATACTACTACTAGTAAGTAGGAGTCGTACAGTTAGTCACGTTAAATAGAGAGTTTCTTTTCTTTAATGCCACGTACACAAATTGAAACGCTTGTTGTGCAGAGAAAAAGATAATCATTCCACTATATATGTAGGTAGGGGCCTGAGCGCTTGCTTTACTAGGGTTGCTCCCATCATTCTCTCATCCTCTCCAGATCTAAACAAGACAGCGGTAGCGACATTTTCTCTCTGCTCACCGCTGGTCACAGATCCGGCCGGTGTGTGTAGAGGACTAGGTGCATCGTTCATGCGGTCATCGCCGGCGAGGGAGGAAACCCACAGCTGCCGACGAGGCCCGATCCTCTGCCCGTGCCATTCTCTCCGACACAGCGCCGGCTCGGTGTTGGGAACGTAGCAGAAATTCAAAATTTTCCTACGTGTCACCAAGATCAATCTAGGAGATGCTAGCAACGAGAGGGGAGGAGTGCATCTACATACCCTTGTAGATCGCGAGCGGAAGCGTTCAAGAGAACGGGGTTGATGGAGTCGTACTCATCGTGATCCAAATCACCGATGATCCTAGCGCCGAACGGACGACACCTCCGCGTTCAACACACGTACGGAGCGGGGACGTCTCCTCCTTCTTGATCCAGCAAGGGGGGAGGAGAAGTTGATGGAGATCCAGCAGCACGACGGCGTGGTGGTGGAAGTAGCGGGATCCCGGCAGGGCTTCGCCAAGCGCAAGCGGGGAGGAAGAGGTGTCACGGGAGGGAGGGAGGCGCCAGGGCTTGGGGTGCTGCTCCCATGCGCCTCCCCACTATATATAGGGGTGGAGGGGGCTGGTTTCTTGCCCTCCAAGTCCATTGGGGCGTTGGCAAAGGTGGGGGAAAGAAATCCCATCATTTCCCTTCCCCACCGATTGTTATCCCCCTTTTTAGGGATCTTGATCTTATCCCTTCGGGATATGATCTTATTCCTTCTAAGGTGGGATCTTGGTGCGCCTTGACCAGGGGTGTGGGGCCTTGCCCCCACTACCCACGTTCATGTGGGTCCCCCCATGCAGGTGGGCCCCACTTCGGAACCTTCTAGAACCTTCCCGGTACAATACCGAAAAATCCCGAACATTTTCCGGTGGCCAAAATAGGACTTCCCATATATAAATCTTTACCTCCGGACCATTCCGGAACTCCTCGTGACGTCCGGGATCTCATCCGGGACTCCGAACGACTTTCGGATTTCCGCATACTAATATCTCTACAACCCTAGCGTCACCGAACCTTAAGTGTGTAGACCCTACGGGTTCGGGAGACATGCAGACATGACCGAGACGACTCTCCGGTCAATAACCAACAGCGGGATCTGGATACCCATGTTGGCTCCCACATGTTCCACGATGATCTCATATACAATTCCCTTTGTCAATCGGTACGCTACTTGCCCGAGGTTCGATCATCGGTATCCCAATACCTTGTTCAATCTCGTTACCGACAAGTCACTTTACTCGTACCGTAATGCATGATCCCGTGACCAAACACTTGGTCACATTGAGCTCATTATGATGATGCATTACCGAGTGGGCCCAGAGATACCTCTCCGTCATACGGAGTGACAAATCCCAGTCTCGATTCGTGCCAACCCAATAGACACTTTCGGAGATACCTGTAGTGCACCTTTATAGCCACCCAGTTACGTTGTGACGTTTGGTACACCCAAAGCATTCCTATGGTATCCGGGAGTTGCACAATCTCATGGTCTAAGGAAATGATACTTGACATTAGAAAAGCTCTAGCAAACGAACTACACGATCTTGTGCTATGCTTAGGATTGGGTCTTGTCCATCACATCATTCTCCTAATGATGTGATCCCGTTATCAATGACATCCAATGTCCATGGTCAGGAAACCATAACCATCTATTGATCAACGAGCTAGTCAACTAGAGGCTTACTAGGGACATGTTGTGGTCTATGTATTCACACATGTATTACGGTTTCCAGTTAATACAATTATAGCATGAACAACAGACAATTATCATGAACAAGGAAATACGATAATAACCATTTTATTATTGCCTCTAGGGCATATTTCCAACAGTCTCCCACTTGCACTAGAGTCAATAATCTAGTTCACATCACCATGTGATTAACACTCAAAGTTCACTAGAGTCAATAATCTAGTCCACATCACCATGTGATTAACACTCAATGAGTTCTAGGGTTTGATCATGTTATGCTTACGAGAGAGGTTTTAGTCAACGGGTCTGCAACATTCAGATCCATGTGTGCTTTACAAATCTCCATGTCATCTTGTAGATGTAGCTACCACGCGCTACTTGGAGCTATTCCAAATAACTGCTCTACTATACGAATCCGGTTTACTACTCAGAGTCATCCGGATTAGTGTCAAAGTTTGCATCGACGTAACCCTTTACGACGAACTGTTTTACCACCTCCATAATCGAGAAAATTCCTTAGTCCACTAGATACTAAGGATAAGTTCGACCGCTGTCATGTGATCCATTCCCGGATCACTATTGTACCCCTTGACTAACTCATGGCAAGGCACACTTCAGGTGCGGTACACAGCATAGCATACTGTAGAGCCTACGTCTAAAGCATAGGGGACGACCTTCGTCCTTTCTCTTTCTTCTGCCGTGGTCAGGTCTTGAGTCTTACTCAATACTCACACCTTGTAACACAGCCAAGAACTCCTTCTTTGCTGATCTATTTTGAACTCCTTCAAAATCTTGTCACGGTATGTATTCATTTGAAAGTACTATTAAGCGTTTTTGATCTATCCTTATAGATCTTGATGCTCAATGTTCAAGTAGCTTAATCCAGGTTTTCCATTAAAAAACACTTTTCAAATAACCCTGGATGCTTTCCAGAAATTCTACATCATTTCTGATCAACAATATGTTAACAACATATACTCATCAAAAATTCTATAGTGCTCCCACTCACTTCTTTGGAAATACAAGTTTCTCATGAACCTTGTATAAACCCAAAATCTTTGATCATCTCATCAAAGCGTTCATTCCAACTCCGAGATGCTTACTCCAATCCTTAGAAGGATTGCTGGAGCTTTGCATACTTGTTAGCATCTTTCAGGATTGACAAAACCTTCTGGTTGTATCACATACAACCTTTCCTCAAGAAAATCGTCGAGGAAACAATGTTTTGACATCCTATCTGCAAGATTTCATAAATAATGGAGTAACTGCTAATATAATTCTAACAGACTCTTAGCATTGCTACGAGTGAGAAAGTCTCATCGCAGTCAACTCCTTGAACTTGCCGGAAAACATCTTAACGACAAGTCGAGCTTTCTTAATGGTGACACTTACCATCATTGTTTGTCTTCCCTTTAAAATCCATCTGTACCCAACAGCCTTACGACCATCAAGTAGTTCTTTCAAAGTCTATACTTTGTTTTCATACATGGATCCTCTCGGATTTTATGGCCTCAAGCCATTCATCGGAATCCGGGCCCACCATCGCTTCTCCATAGCTCGTAGGTTCATTGTTGTCTAGCAACATGACTTCCAAGACAGGATTACGTACCACTCTGAAGTAGTACGCATCCTTGTCGTCCTATGAGGTTTGGTAGTGACTTGATCTGAAGTTTCATGATCACTATCATAAGCTTCCACTTCAATTGGTGTAGGTGCCACAGGAACAACTTCCTGTGCCCTGCTACACATTAGTTGAAGTGACGGTTCAATGACCTCATCAAGTCTCCACCATCCTCCCACTCAATTCTTTCGAGAGAAACTTTTCCTCGAGAAAGGACCCGTTTCTAGAAACAATCACTTTTGCTTCCAGATCTGAAATAGGAGGTATACCCAACTGTTTTGGGTATTCTATGAAGATGCATTTATCCGCTTTGGGTTCGAGCTTATCAGCCTGAAACTTTTTCACATAAGCGTCGCAGCCCCAAACTTTTAAGAGAACGACAGCTTAGGTTTCTCTAAACCATAGTTCATACGGTGTCGTCTCAACGGAATTGCGTGGTGCCCTATTTAAAGTGAATGCGGTTGTCTCTAATGCCTAACCCATAAACGATAGTTGTAATTCGATAAGAGACATCATGGTATGCACCATATCCAATAGGGTGCAGTTATGATGTTCGGACACACCATCACAATATGGTGTTCCAGGCGGTATTAGTCGTGAAACAATTTCCACAATTTCTTAATTGTGTGCCAAACTCGTAACTCAGATATTCATCTCTATGATCATATCACAGACATTTTATCCTCTTGTCACGACGATCTTCAACTTCACTCTGAAATTACTTGAACCTTTCAATAATTCAGACTTGTGTTTCATCAAGTAAATATTCTCAGCATCTACTCAAATCATCTGTGAAGTAAGAACATAACGATATCCACTGCGTGCCTCAGCACTCATTGGACTGCACACATCAAATGTATTACTTCCAACAAGTTGCTCTCTTGTTCCATCTTACTGAAAACGAGGCCTTTCAGTCATCTTGCCCATGTGGTATGATTTGCATGTCTCAAGTGATTCAAAATCAAGTGAGTCCAAATGATCCATCTGTATGGACTTTCTTCATGCATATATACTAATAGACATGGTTCGCATGTCTCAATCTTTTCAAAAACGAGTGAGTCCAAAGATCCATCAACATGGAGCTTCTTCATGCGTTTTATACCAATATGACTCAAGTGGCAGTGCCACAAGTATGTGGTACTATCATTACTATCTTATATCTTTTGGCATGAACATGTGTATCACTACGATCGAGATTCAATAAACCATTCATTTTAGGTGCAAGACCATTGAAGGTATTATTCAAATAGACAGAGTAACCATTATTCTCCTTTAATGAATAACCGTATTGCGATAAACATAATCCAATCATGTCTATGCTCAACGCAAACACCAAATAACAATTATTCAGGTTTAACCCCAATCTCGATGGTAGAGGGAGCATGCGATGCTTGATCACATCAACCTTGGAAACACTTCCAACACATATCGTCATCTCACCTTTAGCTAGTCTCCGTTTATTCCGCAGCTTTTATTTCGAGTTACTAACACTTAGCAACCGAACCGGTATCTAATACCCTGGTGCTACTAGGAGTACTAGTAAAGTACACATTAATATAATGTATATCCAATATACTTCTGTCGACCTTGCCAGCCTTCTCATCTACGAAGTATCTAGGGTAGTTCTGCTTCAGTGACCGTTCCCCTCATTTCAGAAGCACTTAGTCTCGGGTTTGGGTTCAACCTTGGGTTTCTTCACTAGAGCAGCAACTGATTTGCCGTTTCATGAAGTATCCCTTCTTGCCCTTGCCCTTCTAGAAACTAGTGGTTTTACTAACCATCAACAATTGATGCTCCTACTTGATTTCTACTTTCGCGGTGTCAAACATCGCGAGTTGCTCAAGGATCATCATGTCTATCCCTGATATGTTATAGTTCATCACGAAGCTCTAATAGCTTGGTGGCAGTGACTATGGAGAACCATCACTATCTCATCTGGAAGATTAACTCCCACTCGATTCAAGTGATTGTAGTACTCAGACAATCTGAGCACATGCTCAACGATTGAGCTTTTCTCCCTTAGTTTGCAGGCTTAAGAAACTTGTCAGAGGTCTCATACCTCTTGACGTGGGCACTAGTCTGAAATCCCAATTTCAGTCTTTGGAACATCTCATATGTTCTGCGACGTTTCAAAACCGTCTTTGGTGCCACAATTTAAACCGTTCAACATTACGCACTGAACTATCACGTAGTCATCAAAACGTGTATGTCAGATGTTCGCAACATCCACAAACGACGCTCGAGGTTCAGCACACCGAGCGGTGCATTAAGGACATAAGCCTTCTGTGCAGCAATGAGGACAATCCTCAGTTTACGGACCCAGTCCGCATAATTGCTACTATCAACTTTCAACTAAATTTTCTCTAGGAACATATCTTAGTAGAACTAAAGCGTAAGCTACGACATTATTTGCAAAGACCTTTTGACTATGTTCATGATAATTAAGTTCATCTGATTATTTAATGAACTCCCACTTAGATAGACATCCCTCTAGTCATCTAAGTGATACATGATCCGAATCGACTAGGCCGTGTCCGATCATCACGTGAGACGGACTAGTCATCATCGGTGAACATCTCCATGTTGATCGTATCTACTATACGACTCATGTTCGACCTTTCGGTCTCTTGTGTTCCGAGGCCATGTCTGTACATGCTAGGCTCGTCAAGTCAACCTAAGTGTTTTGCTTGTGTTCCGAGGCCATGTCTGTACATGCTAGGCTCGTCAACACCCGTTGTATGCGAACGTTAGAATCTATCACACCCGATCATCACGTGGTGCTTCGAAACAACGAACCTTCGCAACGGTGCACAGTTAGGGGGAACACATCTCTTGAAATTTTAGTGAGGGATCATCTTATTTATGCTACCGTCGTTCTAAGCAAATAAGATGTAAACATGACAAACATCACATGCAAATCATAAAGTGACATGATATGGCCAATATCATCTTGCGCCTTTGATCTCCATCTTCGAGGCGCGGCATGATCACCTTCGTCACCGGCATGACACCATGATTCTCCATCATCGTGTCTTCATGAAGTTGTCTCGCCAACTATTACTTCTACTACTATGGCTAACGGTTAGCAATAAAGTAAAGTAATTACATGGCGTTTTCATTGACACGCAGGTCATACAATAAATTAAGACAACTCCTATGGCTCCTGCCGGTTGTCATACTCATCGACATGCAAGTCGTGATTCCTATTACAAGAACATGATCAATCTCATACATCAGATATATAATTCATCACATCCTTTTGGCCATATCACATCACATAGCATACCCTGCAAAAACAAGTTAGACGTCTTCTAATTGTTGTTGCATGTTTTACGTGGCTGCTATGGGTTTCTAGCAAGAACGTTTCTTACCTACGCAAAAGCCACAATGGTGATATGCCAATTGCTATTTACCCTTCATAAGGACCCTTTTCATCGAATCTGATCCAACTAAAGTGGGAGAGACAGACACCCGCTAGCCACCTTATGCATCAAGTGCATGTCAGTCGGTGGAACCTGTCTCACGTAAGAGTACGTGTAAGGTCGGTCCGGGCCGCTTCATCCCACAATGCCGCCGAATCAAGATAAGACTAGTAACGGCAAGCAAATTGAACAAATCATCGCCCACAACTACTTTGTGTTCTACTCGTGCATAGAATCTACGCATAGACCTGGCTCATGATGCCACTGTTGGGGAACGTAGCAGAAATTCAAAATTTTCCTACGTGTCACCAAGATCAATCTAGGAGATGCTAGCAACGAGAGGGGAGGAGTGCATCTACATACCCTTGTAGATCGCGAGCGTAAGCGTTCAAGAGAACGGGGTTGATGGAGTCGTACTCGTCGTGATCCAAATCACCGATGATCCTAGCGCCGAACGGACGGCACCTCCGCGTTCAACACACGTACGGAGCGGGGACGTCTCCTCCTTCTTGATCCAGCAAGGGGGGAGGAGAAGTTGATGGAGATCCAGCAGCACGACGGCGTGGTGGTGGAAGTAGCGGGATTCCGGCAGGGCTTCGCCAAGCGCAAGCGGGGAGGAAGAGGTGTCACGGGAGGGAGGGAGGCGCCAGGGCTTGGGGTGCTGCTCCCATGCGCCTCCCCACTATATATAGGGGTGGAGGGGGCTGGTTTCTTGCCCTCCAAGTCCATTGGGGCGTTGGCAAAGGTGGGGGAAAGAAATCCCATCATTTCCCTTCCCCACCGATTGTTATCCCCCTTTTTTAGGGATCTTGATCTTATCCCTTCGGGATATGATCTTATTCCTTCTAAGGTGGGATCTTGGTGCGCCTTGACTAGGCCCCCACTACCCACGTTCATGTGGGTCCCCCCATGCAGGTGGGCCCCACTTCAGAACCTTCTAGAACCTTCCCGGTACAATACCGAAAAATCCCGAACATTTTCCGGTGGCCAAAATAGGACTTCCCACATATAAATCTTTACCTCCGGACCATTCCGGAACTCCTCGTGATGTCCGGGATCTCATCCGGGACTCCGAACGACTTTCGGATTTCCGCATACTAATATCTCTACAACCCTAGCGTCACCGAACCTTAAGTGTGTAGACCCTACGGGTTCGGGAGACATGCAGACATGACCGAGACGACTCTCCGGTCAATAACCAACAGCGGGATCTGGATACCCATGTTGGCTCCCACATGTTCCACGATGATCTCATCGGATGAACCACGATGTCGAGGATTCAATCAATCCCGTATACAATTCCCTTTGTCAATCGGTACGTTACTTGCCCGAGATTCGATCGTCGGCATCCCAATACCTTGTTCAATCTCGTTACCGGCAAGTCACTTTACTCGTACCGTAATGCATGATCCCGTGACCAAACACTTGGTCACATTGAGCTCATTATGATGATGCATTACCGAGTGGGCCCAGAGATACCTCTCCGTCATACGGAGTGACAAATCCCAGTCTCAATTCGTGCCAACCCAACAGACACTTTCGGAGATACCTGTAGTGCACCTTTATAGCCACCCAGTTACGTTGTGACGTTTGGTACACCCAAAGCATTCCTACGGTATCTGGGAGTTGCACAATCTCATGGTCTAAGGAAATGATACTTGACATTAGAAAAGCTCTAGCAAACGAACTACACGATCTTGTGCTATGCTTAGGATTGGGTCTTGTCCATCACATCATTCTCCTAATGATGTAATCCCGTTATCAATGACATCCAATGTCCATGGTCAGGAAACCATAACCATCTATTGATCAACGAGCTAGTCAACTAGAGGCTTACTAGGGACATGTTGTGGTCTATGTATTCACACATGTATTACGGTTTCCAGTTAATACAATTATAGCATGAACAACAGACAATTATCATGAACAAGGAAATACAATAATAACCATTTTATTATTGCCTCTAGGGCATATTTCCAACACTCGGGAGGTCCTCCGACCCTTCTTCCTCCCTGTCGTATTGTGCGTAGATCTGACCTGCCGCCATAGACATCCTGACGACCCTCAGGTATAAGTTCTTCAAAAGCGGCCTTGCTCTACTACCCCAGCTCCCCACGTGTCTGCATGTGCATATTTTTCTACTTCCATCAGCTCTTCCAAAGACACCTAAATTTTTAGTATTATTAGCGGTAAAGCTACTTCATGCATTCGAATCTAGGACTTGGTTCAAACAACAAAGAAAGGGGGAAAGTCGTAGCATGAATCTAGGACTTGATTCAAAGAGGAAATAACAGGGGGAAAGTAGTAGAGACCGGATACCCAACTGGTCTCTTGGTTGAAAAGGGAAATAATGAGAAAAAATAGTACAAACTGGATAAGGAACATATCTATTATTGGTTGAAAAAAGGATAGAAAGTGGCGGCTGGTGGACAAGTCAACAGAGTATGTCCAGGATTAGATTTGCTGCCCTCACATAGTAAAAGGTCTCCAGGATTAGAATTGTTGCCCTCACATAATAAAAGGTCTCCAGGATTAGATTTGTTGCCCTCACATAGTAAAAGGTCTCCAGGATTAGATTTGCCGCCCTCACATAGTAAAAGGTATCCAGGATTAGATTTGCTGCCCTCACATAGTAAAAGGTCTCCAGGATTAGATTTGCTGCCCTCACATAGTAAAAGGTCTCCAAGATTAGATTTGCTGCCCTCACAGAGCATGAACAAACTCGGCATCACCACTTTGTGCCTCCTTGTAGGTACATTGTGTTGATGCGTCCACTGTCATATGTCCTTATACGAACTTTTTGTTGTTGTTAATGTAAGGGCGCACGTAAAATGAAGCGATCACACCGTTACCTTAAGGACATGTCTAACCAGTGTTATTGTTAATCTAATGCCTCCAGTGATATGATGCAATTAAACTGTGTTACAAATGGTACTCCTACTGTTTTCCCCAGTATGATAAGTAAGTTGCTTCTTTACATTGTTGAGTATCCTGGTGTCCCCACGGTCCCATGCCCTTAAACCAACTCTTTAGCTGCTGTTGATTTACTGTATCTGGTAAACAAGCAATGCCACCATTAAAGTAATCTCATATTTGACGAATGTCATTGTTGATCGTAATGCTTCAGGTAACATGAAGCATTGCTGACGTTTTAAAATTTCTACTGTCCTTGCGTGATTGCCATGAACATAATTAAGATGCTTCTTTTCATTTCGTGTATGTTTCGTATATTCTTATTGACCAGCAATTGTTTACTTTCTATCTTTTTGTGTAGATAGGGATATCCATTTCACCTTGTTGCTATTGTGACCTTTTGGTGAACTGCACAAAACACTTTTTTGGAATGAGTGTCTTGTGCAGTTCAAATAAAATGTCACGTGGGCAACATCTCTCAATTTTGGTGGAACTGCACAAAATGGTGATTGGAGTTTCCAAAATCTCCATTAAATTCTATTGGTAATCTCGTGCAACATTTTATTAGCCTTTGCAAGATGAGCCATCACTGTCACCACAATGGCACCTTATTTTAGTGGAACTGCATAATAGGATAAGCAAATTATAGTTGCACCTTACATGAGCAGGACAGCCAACCTTAATGTTGCTCAATTTTTGGGCAACTACTAAAGAAGAACCTGCCAGCTCACGAGAGCAAGTACTTCTTGCTAGCTGAGTGATGCAATCTTTGCTTCATTTCAGGTGAACTACAGAAAAAGTGGCATGAATTGAATCATCGAGTGGAGCTGCAGGTTGACTTCCACTAGTGCCATTATTATAGTAATCATGCTCTTTATTATCCGTGTTGTGCAAACAGGAATACTCAACTACAGATGTTGTGATGGTCAAGAGCATTCGCCAAGTTTTTGGGTTGTATGACATGGCTAGCCAAGTTGGATTTAATCCCGATATTCACTTTATAAAAAGGCTCTAATGGGTTGGTTCTGAATCTTGCAAGCTGGGAATCAATGAGATGTGTAGGCATCTTTGTTGTACTTATTATTTGAATCTTATTTGTTGGTTCTGAATCTTGCAAGCTGGGAATCAATGAGATGTGTAGGCATCTTTGTTGTACTTATTATTTGAATCTTATTTGTTGGTTCTGAATCTTGCAAGCTGGGAAACACGACATGATGATGCAGAGGACAGCAACCATAACAAACAGTTCAAACTTGGTAGTATTATCTATGTGAAAGTGCGACAAATGTGCTGATCGTGTGGGTCCTGAGAATAATAATTCTAATTGTTGTGCATGTTGATCCCGTGGCACTGATAGAACGAGCCAATGCATTGCTTGTTTTAAGAATAAATTTCTATTAAAGCTAATGAAATTTAAGTAAAGTGACCACTAACACTTGTTATTATAGTACCAATACAAACCCGCTCGTGAACCGACGTGTGGCCGGAATAGTTTTCTTAATGGAGGCGTTTGAATGCGTCGAGGGTGCATGTTCTGCCAGGCATGCAGCGGGCGAGGGAGGGGTAGTAACTATCGTCGCGTGTACATACTCTGTTTACTGTTGAATCCAGTTCCCCAGAGCTGAAAAACAAACTGCTGTCGCCGCCTATCCACTCGTTCACTTGAAGAGACTCCAATGGCGATCCGAGGGGTGAGCCTGCTGGATATGGACTTCAGCAAGGGGTTCACCTTTGAATTCGCCGTTCCGTCCCATGGCTACACCAAGTTGAATGTGATGTACACCAACGATCCGGACTAGGTGAAGCTCTGCCTCGCCAAGTTCAAGCAGTACCTACAGGACGAGAAAGCACAAGGTCGCAGGACTAGACCTTGTGCCCATCCATTCATCTCCTGATAGGGACCAGCGGATTGCCGTCGCCCAGGTATGCGTGCGGGATGAGGTTCTCGTCTACCACTGTTGTAGGGCCATCAGAGGTTCTAGAGCATTCATCCATTTCATTGGCAGCGCCGACTGCACCTTCGCTACGGTGGAGAGAAGGAAGAACGCGACGATTCGGCCATCTGGTGCAACAAGCTTGTCGACATCCAGAAGCAATACAAGATCATCATCTTTTGTTGTCATTGAGGAACTGCCAGCTGAGGAAAACCAATTTCCAATAGAGGACGCTCTCCAATATTCCATGATGCCAGATGAGGACAGCCAACCAGTACCTGTACTTGAGGAGCCTCGGTCTTTTGAGTTCACTTCCACACTTCCCCCCATGCTTGGAAAGCGTTCTCGTGGACATGGTCGATCACAAGCTCCGTTGGTGGCGCCTACGCCTGACTTCAACAACAGACGGGTGACGGGCAGCTGTGTAAAGGCAAATGGTTTTAAGCCGGTATCTGCAATACCGGTCAAGCCTCTCCTCTTCGTCGACCACGAGCTAAGAAGATCAAGCTGGTGGCCCAGGTGGAGCCACAACTAGATGTTGCTGAAGATCTTCAAGTTCCACCTCCAATGCCCATTCATGTCATGTAGGAACTGGGCGCTACGTTGGGCCTTGCACTTGACAAGTTAACGGTGGAGAAGCTTACGGCATCTCCCGCTCAAGCTCCTAAAGATGACCATGCTAAATGATGATCCAGTTTATGTTTAGCTTCTCGCGCCTGTGTTGCGCTTTTGTTGCCGGCTGCTACTTTATCGTTTCATGTCCTTTATCTTCTGAACCTTGGTCTGTCTGCTTATCATTTGCTGTGAACATTAATGTGTTCTGCTGTCTGAACTATTATGCGGTTTGGCGTTGCTATCTCCTTGTGCATGTTCCTTATGAATAGTTCGTCCTTTCGTAACTAGAATGTATTATGTTGGAATGTGCGGGGCCTCAATTCTAAAGCAAGACAGTGTGATGTTAGAGGTAAAATTGAGGAAAGCCAGTGCTCTATTCTTTGTCTTCAGGAAACAAATGCTCTGACTTTGATATTCGAGCGATTCGCAAATTCTGTCCTAGGCGGTTTGACAGTTTTTCTTTTGCTCCTTCTGTTGGTGCTTCCGGGGGAATTTTGGTTGTCTGGAACTCTTCCATCTTCAAGGGTCAGCTCATTCAAATTCAGAGTTTGTGTATGGTTATTGCCTTCACCTCACTGCATAATGGGGAACAGTGGACTCTGGTTTCTGTCTATGGGCCTTGTGAGGGTTAGCCCAGAGATGATTTTGTGCATTGGCTATATCACTTAAATATCCCCCTTGACGAACATTGGCTCTTGCTAGGTGACTTTAATTTCATTCGCTCTCTTGACAACAGAAACTTACCAGGTGGGGATATCAATGATATGTTTTTGTTTAATGAGATAATTCGTCACCTTGGTCTTTTGGAGCTTCCTTTGAAGGGAAGACGTTTTAACATGGTCCAGTATGCAGGATAATCCTTTGTTGGAGCAGTTAGATTGGTTCTTCACAACATCTGATTGGATCTTTTTCTATCCAAATACAGTGGTTATTCCTCTTGCCAAAACATCCTCGGATCATGTGCCATGTGTGGTCAAAATTGATACAACCATACCTACTGCACGTGTGTTTCGTTTTGAGAACTTTTGGGTAGATATGCCTGGTTTCTTTGATTGTGTCAGACAATCTTGGGAGGCACCGGTGTTCAATGACCTTTCTGCAATGGTCGTGATCTCGAAAAAGTTTAAACGCATGCACCAGGATCTTAAGAAATGGAGAAACAGATATGTCATATCAAGAGGCTCACTTTGCAATGTTGCAAGGTCATTCTCTTTTTTGATAAGCTTGAAGAATTGAGACCTCTCTCCACGCCTGAATTCAACTTCAGAAAAATAGTCAAGCTGCATCATGAGGAGCTTCTGAGGATACATTACATTTATTGGAAGCAAAGATGTACAATTCGGTACATCAAGGTGGGGGAAGAAAATTCCAAATTTTTCCATGCCATGGCTTCTGAGAGGATGAGAAAGAATTCCATGTCTAGCCTCACAGTTGAGGGGAGTGCTCCTGTGTCTGATCACCAGCAAATGGCGGGAATCTTATGGTCATCTTTCAAAGGTAGAATGGGCCAAGCCCAAGTTATCTCCATGGGCTTTGATCTGCAACATTTAATACAACAGGTCCCGGGCCTTGACGAGTTGTCTAGGCCTTTCTCCTCTGAGGAAATAAACAGGGTTTTGAGAGAATTACCTATTGATCGAGCACCTGGACCGGATGGATTTAATGGAATGTTTGTCAAGCGTTTGCTGGTCGATCATTGAGGCAGATTTTTTGAGATTGATCAAGGATTTCTATGAAGGCAGAGTCTCTTTGGAGAATATCAACGGATCACTCATAACTCTCATTCCGAAAATGCTCTCATCTGAGGGTCCTAATGATTTTCGTCCTATCTCGTTGACCAGTACTTGTATTAAATTCTTAACCAAGCTTCTGGCTAATCGCTTCCAAGGGGTAATCCTTAAATGTGTACACAAAAACTAGTATGGGTTCCTCAAGAGCTGATCCATCAGGACTGTTTGGCATGGACTTTTGAATATATTCATCAGTGTAAGCAGTCCAAGCGACCTATTGTCATTCTCAAGATTGACTTTGCCAAGGCTTTTGACACTGTGGAACATGAGGTTATTCTAGAAATGATGAGGTGCAAAGGGTTTGATGACAAATGGATCTCATGGATAAAAGAAATTCTCTCTTCTGGAAGCTCTTCTATCCTGTTAAATGGTGTTCCCGGAAAGCAGTTTAAATGCAAATGTGGTGTCAGACAAGGGGATCCTCTGTCACCCCTCCTCTTTGTCTTAGCAGTTGATCTTCTTCAATCTGTGGTCAATGATATGTTAGCTCGAGGAGTGCTCACACTGCCCATCCCCTCTCTTGACCCGGACTTTCCCATCATTCAGTACACTGATGATACTATTGTCATCCTGCCTGCCATTGAGGAGCAATTGGTAGCTATGAAAAATATGTTGATCACCTTTCAAGAGTCAACTGGTCTAAAAGTGAACTTTGGGAAGTCATCTTTGATCCCTCTAAATATGGATGATAGCATGGGTGCAAGGCTGGTTGCGACACCTGGTTGTAAAATTGGTACCACTCCCTTCACATACCTCGGATTGCCCATGGGCACCACTCGGCCAAGAATCTTTGATCTCATGCCTTTGGTGGATCATGTGGAAAGAAGACTCTCTTGCATCTCCTCCATGCTTAACCAGGGTTCCAGACTTCGGTTGCTTACCTCAGTCCTGACCTCGATGCCAATCTACTTCTTGTGCACTCTGAGTATCCCTCCTGGAATCATCAAGCAGCTTGACAGGATTTTTAGGCAATGCTTATGGAGAGGGAACAGTGACACTCCTAAGCAGTCCCTTGATGCATGGGACATGGTTTTAGATCCAAGGATAAAGGGGGCCTTGGAATTCTCAATCTCAATATTCAGAACCAGGGTCTCCTCATTAAACATCTTCACCACTTTTACAATAAAGTGGACATTCCTTGGGTTTCCCTGATATGGACTTCATATTATGATGGAGTGGTTCCCCAAACTACAATTCTGACAGTTTCCTTCTGGTGGAGAGATATTTTCAAACTATCTGACTCATATAGAGCAATTGCTTCAATACATGTCAATATGGGTGACTTGGTTCTCTGCTGGTTAGATGCTTGGCATATTGGTGGCTCCACTATGCCTTTATTCAGAAGGATGCCAAGGCTTTTTTCCTTTGTCAAGGATGACAAATCTTCAGCAAGGGATATTCTAAACTCCACCGATCTATTCCACCTGTTCTACTAACCTATATCTCAAGAAGCTGCTGCAGAGCTTAGAATTTTGGAGGAATGGATCCTCAACCTTCAAAGAGACCCACTCCTTGCTGATGTTTGGTCTTGGGTTGGTAAATCAGGTTCTTACTCTGCAAAGAGTTTTCACAACATCATGCATACCCACATGCCCACTATATTGCCCTGCAAGTGGCTATGGCAAAGCAAGTGCACCATGAAAATCAAGGTCTTTGGTTGGCTCTTATTTTTTGATCGACTGAACACCAAAGACATGCTGGTCAGACGTCACTGGAGGTTGCCTGAGGATGACAATTTGTGTGTCATTTGTGCTGCCCAGGTTTATGAGGACATGCTTCACCTTTTCTTTAACTGCAATTTTAGTTGCAGGGTCTAGAATTACCCGGGGATTGACTGTACACATGGCAATGATATTCAACAATGTATCTCACACGCCAGGAGCACCTTCAGGCACCCTTTCTTCTTTGAGGTGATGCTCACAGCTGCCTGGAACATCTGGATCTTGCGCAATGGAAGGACTTTCAGAGGGGAAAGAGCTTCGTTTGCTGTTTGGAAATGTAATTTTGTACATGATGTAACCCATTTGTCTCATAGGTTAGCTTCTCAAACCAATGATAAGCTCCTGGCTTGGGTAAACACTCTTTTTTAGATGATAGGTAAGTATTGGTAAGTAGCTTCTAGTTTAGATGTAACTTCTGTAATCCTGACTTTTTTTTACCTTTTTTGGTTTTGGAATAAAAGGCTGTGGGGCTTTGCCTCACAGTAGTTAGTTTCAAAAAAATACAAGATCATCGGCAACGGGCAGGAGAAGGACTTCATGGTTGACCTCGCCGAGACCATCATCAACCCCTGCTACGCCAACATGAAAGAAGACAACGATACCAAGGACCTGAACACGTGGGAGGTACCTCTGAATCTAGCCTACATAACCTACACGGCCAAGGACGCATACGCATGCTACGACATGTACAGGCGGATCTTGGACATGAGGGCGTGTCTGCTTCCCGTAACCGACGAGTACACGCACAGCCGCAGCATCATGATCAAGCGTGCCAGGAAGGTCTAGATGTTGTACTTTATCTGTTTAAGCACCTTTATCATCTGAGTGTTTCATGCATTAGCCTATGTGTCGTAATTATTTGTTTTTTCTGAAATATTTCTTCTAAGAACCCATTAACCTGTTTGCTTTTTTAGTGGCTATTTGCTTATGTATGTAACTAGTTCACTTGGCTGCCGTGCTTTGAATCTCCTTCCTCCCAACATATTCCCCTTCTCAGGTGGACCCGGTAGGTCTCGTACACAGACATATGGGACCAACCACCTATCCATTTGTATTTCTTTATTTTGTTCAATCTTTCATCCTCTTCCTATACAACGGCTGGCCATCATAACATATGGCGTTGGCCAGGCCATTGATAACCCCCAAGTGCAGGGAATCATCGTAGCAATTTCCAAAGGTGGAAGTGATAAGTATGGAGTGTCGAACCCACAAGGAGCTAAAGGTAAGATCAATATTCTCTCAAGCCCTATCTGCCACTGATACGACTCTACGTACACCAAACGTTTGCTTCCAACTAGCAACGAGAAATAAAACTACGTTGTGGGTATGAAGAGGATAACTTTGCATGATATCGGAGAGCTAAAATATAAAAGTAGGTGTTGTTATCATAAAGTTAGAATATATTACTAAATAATATAAATAGCGAGTGTGGAATAAGGATGGGTCGGTGTGCAGAATTGTCTTAGGCAATTGTTAACAAGACCGATAGTCGTCATTGCAATTTCATATGAGGGAGAGGCATAAGCTAACATAATTTCTCTACTTGGATCATATGCACTTATGATTGGAACTCTAGCAAGCATCCGCAACTACTAAAGATCATTAAGGTAAAAACCATCCATAGCATTAAAGCATCAAGTCCTCTTTATTCCCATACGCAACAACCCCCTTACTCGGGTTTGTGTTTCAGTCACTCACCAACCCACTATCAGCGAATCATGAACGTATTGCAAGACCCTACAGCGGGAATCCCTCACGCTTGCGCGACACGAAGGGCACCATAGGACAGCACCAAAATAAAACATACAACTCGTACCAATCAGATCATCAATCAACCCAAAGACAAAGGATATCTACTCAAAACAGCATAGGATGGCAACACATCATTGGATCATAATATGTGGCATAAAGCACCATGTTCAAGTAGGGATTACAGCGGGGTGCGGGAGAGTGGACCGCGTAAAAGAGATGAGGATGGTGATGATGATGGTGATGTTGATGAAGACGATCACCGCGGCGATGATTCCCCTCCCGATGGCACTCCGGCGCCACCGAGAGAGAGGAGGAGAGGTTCTCCCCCTTGTGCTTCCTCCTCCATGGCCTCCCCCCTAGATGGGGAGAGGTTCTCCCTCTGGTCCTTGGCCTTCATGGTGATGATGGCCCCTCCGGGATCCTCCTCCATGCCCTCCGGTGATGATGACCCCCTCCGGCAGGATGCCGGAGAGGGCCTAGATTGATTTCTCGGTGCTACAGAGGCTTGCGGCGGTGGAACTTCCGATCTAGGTTAATTTCTGGAGGTTTCTGTATATATAAGAGGTTTTGGCGTCGAGAACAAGTCAGGGGGGTCTCCGGGCTGTCCACGAGATAGGGGGCGCGCCCAGGGGGTGGGCGCGCCTCCCACCCTTGTGGGCAGCCCGGGACTCTTCTAGCCCAACTCTTTTACTCCATGGCCTTCTTCTGGTCCAAAAATAAGCTCCGTCAAGTTTCAGGTCAATTGGACTCCGTTTGGTTTTCCTTTTCTGCGATATTCTAAAACAAGGAAAAAAACAGAAACTGGCACTGGGCTCTAGGTTAATAGGTTAGTCCCAAAAGCCATATAAAATAGCATATAAATGCATATAAAACATCCAAGGTTGATAATATAATAGCATGAATACTTCATAAATTATAGATACGTTGGAGACATATCAGCCATCCCTCTACTCCCACATATTGTCCGGCGGCGGCAGCTCCACCGGCCCACCCTGCACCCGAACAAGTCAACCCTCGTACTCCCCTCTGCCTGCGTCTTCCCCCGCTCCGGTTCGTTCGGTCCGAGGTCTCGACGTCGTCCTCCGCCTTGGTGCTCTCGCCACGGCGCCGCCGTTTGTCATTCCCAACATGGTCAACAAAACAAGAGGAATCGGGAGACAACTGTTCGTCGAGAGGTTGACAGTCCCGGGCCCACCAGGTCCATGGCTTAGGTTTTGTTGTTTAACATGGGCAGCCCACGACATGTTTCAACTATTTTTGGATCCAGCAGGTATCAAGCGGCCTCTGGGCCTCCCAGCCTAGCTTGTCTATAACATCAGCAGCCCAAGTTATGTTTGTTTTTTCAAGACGACGCACAGCTCAGTTCTATTTTTTATAAGAATACAAAATTGAACATATGTTTTCCCTTCTATAATAGTATATATATATATATCTTATTTTATTACATATATATAATAGAAACAACATAAGGTTCCGTTAAACCTGTCGTTCGTCCAACCATTTTATAGACCTTCCCACTTCCTTTATTTTTTGTTTTCATTAATCCTATATCTGAATTTTCTCCCACTTTCTTTTTCGATGTAAAATGAGTTTTCTCCCAGTACTTTTCCCTAGAACCAACTCAACTGTCCCACGTCTAGCCTAAAAATAATAATACCCCACGTCATATTAACTCATCAAATTAAAATGATATTTTATTTCGTAAATTGAAAGTTCTTACAAAATAATAATAATAATTGTTTATATATAACTTGTCAAGTTAACTCCTAGTGATTGTGTACATAAGCTTGCAATGATTTTACTGACCAATGCAATAATAGACGTGCAATCATGTGTTTATGTTTTTATAATATTTCTCCGTCCAGCCCAACATGATATTTCCACCCAGCCCAGCAAGTCTGCGGATTTCGAGAAAAATGCAAATGGGCTTTAAATTCTACCATAATATATAAACGGGTTGCATAGATGCTACACCATTGTTTCACCCAGCCCACCAAATGGACTAAAAAAACAAATGGACTGGCTCACATGTGGGCCAGTAGGTCGAAGCCTAAGCACTTTCGCAAAAAATAAAAATACAACGGTCGAAGCCTAAGCAAGGCATTGGATTTACATCCAACGGCTGGCATTCTTCTTCAATCTCTCGTATTCTTCCCCCAGCGCTGCCGGGACCGCCTGCTCCAGCCTCCGGCGTCCAGCAGCACTGTTTTGCGCGCCTAGCAGCGAAACGCTACCCCGCCAACGGCCAGGCCATCCCTCCGCACCTCCCGTTATTCTCTATCGAGTGTAGGCCCACCCCGCACCCGAACCAGTCAAGTTTCCCACTCCTTTACGTCTGCGACTCCACTGCCACGTCTTCCCCATTTTCGGGTCGTTCCAGTCTGGGGCCTCACCGTCGTCCACCGCCTCGTTGCGCTCGGCGCAGCGTGGTCAAAAAACAAGAGTCATCGAAAGAGGACTATACGTGGATAGCCTGACGGCTGGGACCCACCAGGTCCATGGTCGCACGCAAGGAAAGTTCCTCCTTATTAAGCTAAAAAAATGTTTCCTCCCCCTAACAACTGGGACCCACCGACTGTATCTTCGCACGGAAGGAAGTGCCTCCTTGTTATGCGAAAAAACTATTCCTCTCGATGACAGCTGGGACCCGGCAGATTTGGTGGCTGACTTGTGGGCCTACTAAGCGGACGTGTACGCAGGGATTTGTCAACTTAATCAACAAATGATTCTAGCAGCTGGACCGTTGGATGTTAATCCAACAGCCGTGCTCCTTCTTCAACCTTTGTTCTTGCTCCTGTCTCCCGTGGGCAGCAGTGCTGCCACGCACCCGAACCAGTCAAGTTTCCCACTCCTATCCATCTGCGACTCCACTGCCGCATCTTCCCCATCTTCGGGTCGTTCCAGTCTGGGACCTCACCGTCGTCCACCGGCCTTGGTGCGCTCGGCACGGTGTGGTCAACATGGTCAACAAACGAGAGTCATCGGAAGATGACTGTACGTGAGAGGCTGACATTGGGGACGCACCACGCACATGGACGCATGCATGCAACTTCATCCTTTTACCTTGAAAAATAATGATTTCTCCCCCTGACTGTTGGGACCACCAGCTACATCTTCGCACGCAAGGAAGTGCGTCCTTATTATGGGCAAAAAAAAGATTCCCCCTGACAGCTGGGACCCAGCAGCTATATCTTCGCACGCAAAGAAGTGCGTCCTTATCCTCCCTCATAGCTGAGACCCACCCAGTCGAAGCGTACGTACCGTTGTCTGTCTTGTCATGAACATGTACGTACATACTGGTCGATCGGTCTGTCTGCAGGCTGCAGCGATGAACCGTGGCCGAGTAAGGAAGGGCACGTCTCGTAGTAGAGGCGCGCACGTAGCATGTACACGTACGTACAACTAGGGTGCAAGAAAGTAAATACGGCCACGTATGTACATACGGGCGGGGTCTCGAATGCCTACTCGCGCATACGTACGGCCAGGGCTCGTGTACATGGCTGGGTCGAAACGGAGAAACTGCATCGTTGTGTTCATCGGGAGCCAACCGGCTTGGACGGAACAATCGATCGAAACGAGGCCCGGCGTATCGCAGAACAGAGGAAACAACCTTGTGTTCGACCGGCCACGGTCGAAACGGGATCCTGTTCATCGGGAGGGGTGTGGCATACCGCAAAACGGAGGGAGGACTTCTCTTGGACCTCCTACGGTCGAAACGGTGTCCTGTTGATTAGGAGGGGTGTGGTGTACCGCAAAACAGAGGAAACGGACTTGTGTTGGAGCGCTACGGTCGAAACGGGGGTCCTGTTCATCGGGAGGGGTGTGGCGTACCGCAAACGGGACTCCACGGGCTACAGTTCATCTCCATCGTCGACCTCCTCCAGCCTCCATGGGCTACTGTTCATCCACCGTCGACCTCCTCCAGCCTCCACCTGCGACTGTTCATCCACGGGCTCCTATTCATCCAGCCTCCACCGTGCGCTCCTCCACCGACTACTGTTCAACCAGCCCTCTCGACGGAGGTCCTGTTCAACCACCCCTCCACGGGCTACTGTTCATCCACGGGCTCCTATTCATCCAGCCTCCACCGTGCGCTCCTCCACCGACTACTGTTCAACCAGCCCTCTCGACGGAGGTCCTGTTCAACCACCCCTCCACGGGCTACTGTTCATCCAGTCCTCCACCGGCTACTGTTCAACCAGCCCTCCACGGGGTCGTCCTGTTCATCCAGCCCTCCACGGGGTCCTGTTCATCCACCCGCAACCGACTCGATCGATCGGGGTCCTGTTCATCCAGCGGCAACGGCATCTACTACCACGGGGTCCTGTTCATCCAACCCCCACTAGGAACTGTTCATTTAACCCTCACCGGGAACTGATCATCAAGAGGCAGCTTCGATCGACTTCAGTTAGCAGCAGTAGCAAAGGAATCACTCAGGTTCAGTTAACAGCAAGGGATCGATCGGGGTTCAGTAACGTAGCTAGTGCAATCGCTCGGGTTCAGTTAGAGGCCAACGCCTCGCACACACGCGCGTACGTGTACGAGAGAAACGCACAAACCTCCCTGCATCGCTCGGCCCCGACCACCCACCGTAACCGGGAACTCCCCGATATTTTCCTCACCCTCGCTTCTACCACGGTTTTTTCCATCATGGACGGCCCAAAGAATGTCATGCAGCTGCGTCTCCGGCCCGCCCAGGACGAAAAGCCCATTTTTTGTCATGATTATTTGTCATAGAAGTAGGAGCCCACCACATCTATGATGATACCGGGTTTTGTCACAATTATCGTCATAGAAGTGTCATAAGCATGACAGGAAAAAAATCGTTCGGCCCAAAATGTCACAGATGTGTCTTTTTTTGTAGTGGTGTCATGGTTTGGATAATATTGCTTTCAACATTAATAAGCGTACCTGAGATATAGTGTTTAATTCTTTGCCCATTGACCACCTTCGGGTTAGTACCTTCGACATTTTTGATTTTAATAGCTCTAGAGCGATAAACCTCTTCGATAATATATGGTCCTTCCCATTTAGAGAGAAGTTTTCCTGCAGAGAATTTAAAATGAGAGTTGTACAAGAGAACATATTCTCCCACTTAGAATTCTCGCTTTTGGATTCTTTTGTCATGCCATCTTTTAACTTTTTCTTTAAATAATTTGGCATTTTCATAAGCTTGGGTTCTCCATTCATCTAATGAGCTAATATCAAATAACCTCTTTTCACTGGCAAGTTTGAAATCATAGTTGAGTTCTTTAATTGCCCAATATGCCTCACATTCGAACACAAGAGGCAAATGACAAGCTTTTCCATAAACCATTTTATAGGGAGACATACCCATAGGATTTTTATATGCTGTTTTGTAGGCCCAAAGTGCATCATCCGATTTTTTAGACCAATTCTTTCGGGACCTATTAACAGTTTTTTGTAATGTCAGTTTTATTTCTCTATTGCTAAGTTCAACTTGACCGCTAGATTGAGGATGATAGGGCGAAGCAATTCTATGGTTAACATCATAAAGTGTGAGCCACCATGAGTCATTAAATATCTAGGGACTCCAAACCTTGGGAAAATAACTTTTTAAAGCATTTTAATGGAAGTGTTATGATCAGCACTACTAGTTGGAATAGCTTCTACCCACTTAGTAACATAATCAACAACAACCAAAATATGTGTATACCCATTTGAGGAAGGAAATGGTCCCATATAATCAAGGGATAATTAGATTTATGCCCCTAGTTGTGTCCCACTCGTCTGTTTTACCCCTAATTTCCAAAAGTCACCGGTTCTGTCCAAGTCACTTTGCTCCTCTTATGCTTTTACCCTTTGACCGTTTGACTGTCAGTTTGAAAACTTCATAACTAATTCATACTAAATCATAAAAATGCAAATAAGATACCAAAATGTTCAAAAAAAACATCACCTATATGTCAGTGTCATTTGCATTCATGAAAAAAGTGTTGGAAAGTGCACATCCAAGTTTTAGCTCTTTTGATACCACCATGAATAGTAAAATCTAAAAAAATTCAAAAAAAATATGGTGGCAAAGAACGACAAATGTTCTAAGTGCTTGCCAGGTTTCATCAGGGAACGACATTCGTGGAAGTCGTGGCAAACAAATAATCTATTTTGGTGTGCTGATTGTTTTTTCTGCCGGGGCACCCATGAATGTCATTCCCTCACGAAACTTGGCGAGCACTTAAAACATTTCTCATTCTTTGCCACCAATTTTTTTTGAATTTTTTTTTTACATTTTACTATTCATGGTGGTAGCATAAGAGCTAAAACTCGGATGGGCACTTTCAAACACTTTTTTCATGAATGCAAGTGACACTGACATATAGGTGATGTTTTTCCGAACATTTTGGTATCTTATTTGCATTTTTCTAATTTAGTATGAATTAGTTATCAAGGTTTCAAACTGATGGTCAAACGGTCAAAGGGCAAAAGCATAAGAGGAGCGAAGTGATTTGGACAGAAGCGGTGACTTTTGGAAATTAGGGGTAAAACAGCCGAGTGGGACACAACTAGGGGCATAAATCTAATTATCCCTATAATCAAAACCCCAAACATCAAATGGTTCAACAACAAGTGAATAATTCATAGACACTTCTTGACGCTTACCGATATTAACAATTCTTTTACATTCATCACAAGATAAAACAAACTTACGGGCATCCTTGAAAAGGGTAGGCCAATAAAAACCAGATTGCAATACCTTGTGAGCACTTATATCTCTAGCATGATGCCCTCCATAAGCTTCGGAGTGACATTTCCGTAGGATTTGTTCCTGTTCATGCTCAGATACACAACGTCTAATAATACCATCTACTCCTTTATAAAGATGTGGTCATCCCAAAAGTAATGTCTTAAATCATAGAAGAATTTTTTCTTTTGTTGGTATGTAAAACTAGGTGGTATATATTTAGCAACAATGTAATTAGCATAGTCAACATACCAAGTATTATGAGAAACATTTATTGAAGCTAGTTGTTCATCAGGAAAGCTATCATCAATAGGTAATGGGTCATCAAGAATATTCTCTAACCTAGACAAGTTATCAGCTACGCGGTTCTCAGCCCCTTTTGTATCAGTAATATGTAAATCAAATTCTTGTAGCAAGAGTACCCACCTAATGAGTCTAGGTTTAACATCCTTCTTTTCCATAGGATATTTCATAGCAGCATGATTAGTGTGGACAATTACTTTGGAATCAACAATATAAGATATGAATTTGTCAGAAGCAAACAAAACTGCTAAAAATTCTTTTTCGGTAGTAGCATAATTTCTTTGGACACTCTCTAGAGTTTTGCTAGCATAATGAATAACATTCAATTTCTTATAAACTCTTTGTCCTAGAACAGCACCAACAACATAATCACTAGCATCACACATAATTTCAAAAGGCAAGTTCCAATGAGGTGGTTGAACAATAGGTGCAGAAGTTAAGGCTCTCTTAAGTGTTTCAAAGGCTTCTACACAATCATCATCAAAAACAAATGGAACATCCTTCTGTAAAAGATTTGTAAGAGGCCTAGAAATCTTAGAGAAGTCTTTAATAAATCTTCTATAGAAACCAGCATGACCAAGGAAACTACAAATACCTTTAATATCTTTAGGACATGGCATTTTCTCAATTGCATCAACTTTAGCTTTATCCACCTCAATACCTTGTTCATAAATTTTATGCCCCGAGATAATACCTTCACTAACCATAAAGTGGCACCTCTCCCAATTCAAGACAAGATTAGTTTGCTCACATCTCTGCAAAACTCGATCAAGGTTGCTCAAGCAATCATCAAAAGAAGTTCCATAAACAGAAAAATCATCCATGAAAATCTCAACAATCTTTTCACAAAATTAGAGAGTATAGCAGTCATACATCTTTGAAAGGTAGTAGGTGCATTGCATAAACCAAAATGCATACGTCTATAAGCATAAGTTCCAAAAGGGCAAGTAAAGGTAGTTTTCTCTTGATCAGGTTGTGAAACAGGTATTTGAGAAAACCAGAATATCCATCAAGGAAGCAAAAGTGTGTGTGCTTAGATAATCTTTCCAAAATTTGATCAATAAAAGGCAGAGGGTAATGATCTTTTCTAGTTGCTTTATTTAGTTTTCTAAAATCAATTACCATCCTATGGCCAGTAACAATTCTTTGTGGAATAAGTTCATTTTTATCATTAGGAACAACTGTAATACCTCCCTTCTTAGGGACACAATGAACGGGACTTACCCGTCTACTATCAGCTATGGGATAGATTATACCTGCTTCCAGAAGCTTTAGTATTTCAGTTCTTACCACTTCTTTCATCTTAGGATTCAAACATCGTTGATGATCAACAACGGGTTTAATATCAGGTTCCATATTAATCTTGTGTTGACAGAGAGTGGGACTAATGCCCTTAAGATCATCAAGAGTATATCCAATAGCAACACGGCGTTTCTTCAGAATTTTCAATAATCTTTCCTCCTCATGTTCTGAAAGGTTAGCACTAATAATAACAGGATATATATTTTTCTCATCGAGATATGCATATTTCAAAGTGTCAGGCAATTTTTTTAATTTGAACACAGGATCACCTTTAGGTGGAGGAGGACCTCCTAGAGTTTCAATATGCAAATTTGTTTGAGCAGGGGTCGTTGTTCAAAGAAAATGTAATCTATTTCATTTCTTTCATGCATATGCATATAATTTTCATGGTCTAGCAAATATTGTTCTAGTGGATCAATAGGAGGCACGACAATAGAAGCAAGACCAATTATTTCATCCTTACTAGGTAATTATTTCTTATGAGGTTGTCTATTAAACTTGGAGAAATTAAATTCATGAGACTCATCACCAAAGCTAACACGCCACCTCGAACACCACGGCGGAGGTGAATATTTGAGTTACGAGTTTGGTATGCATTTAAGACAATGTGGAATTGTTTCACAGCTCACGCCACCTGGAACACCACGGTGTAATGGTGTGTCCAAATGTCGTAATCGTACTCTATTGGATATGGTGCATTCTATGATGTCTCTTACCGATTTGCCACTTTAATTTTGGGGTTATGCTTTAGAGACATCCACATTCACTTTAAATAGGGAACCGTCTAATCCGTTGAGACGACACCGTATGAGTTGTGGTTTGGCAAGAAACTTAAGTTGTCGTTTCTTAAAGTTTGGGGATGCGACGCTTATGTCAAGAGGCTTCAGCCTGATAAGCTTGAACCCAAAGCGAAGAAGTGCGTCTTCATAGGATACCCTAAAGAGACCATTGGGTATACCTTCTACCATAGATCCGAGGGCAAGATCTTTGTTGCCAAAAATGGGTCCTTTCTAGAGAAGGAGTTTCTCTCGAAAGAAGTGAGTGGGAGGAAAGTAGAACTTGATGAGGTAATCGTACCTTCTCTCGAATTGGAAAGTAGCACATCACAGAAAGCAGTTCCCGTGTGACCTACACCAGCTGAAGAGGAAGCTAATGATGATGATCATGAAACTTCGGATCAAGTTACTACTGAACTTCGTAGGTTGACCAGGGTACGTCTGCACCAAAGTGGTACGGTAATCCAGTCCTGGAAGTCATGTTGTTAGAAAATGACGAACCTACAAACTATGAAGAGGCTATGATGAGCCCGGGTTCCAACAAATGGCTTGAGGCCATGAAATCCGAGATAGGATACATGTATGAGAACAAAGTATGGACTTTGGTGGACTTGCCCGATGATCGACAAGCCATTGAGAATAAATGGATCTTTAAGAAGAAGACATACGTTGATGGTAATGTCACCATCTATAAAGCTCGACTTGTCGCAAAAGGTTTCCGACAAGTTCAAGGGGTTGACTACGATGAGGCTTTCTCACCCATAGCGATGCTTAAGTCTGTTAGAATTATGTTAGCTATTGCTGCATTTTATGATTATGAGATCTGGCAAATGGACGTCAAAACGGCATTCCTTAATGGGTTTCTTAAGGAAGAGTGTATATGATGCAACCAGAAGGTTTTGTCGATCCTAAGGATGCTAACAAAGTATGCAAGCTCCAGCAATCCATCTATGGACTGGTGCAAGCATCTCGGAGTTGGAATATTCGCTTTGATGATGTGCTGAAAGCTTTTGGTTTTATACAAAAGTGATTGGGAGCTCTGTAGCATTTCTGATATTATATGTGGATGACATATTGTTGATTGGAAATGATATAGAATTTCTAGAAAACATAAAAGGATATTTGAATAAGAGTCTTTCAATGAAAGACCTCGGTGAAGCTGCTTACATATTGGGCGTCAAAATCTATAGAGATAGATCAAGAAGCCTAATAGGACTTTCACAAAGTACATACCTTGACAAATTTTGAAGAAGTTCATAATGGATCAGTCAAAGAAAGGGTTCTTCCCTGTATTGCAAGGTGTGAAGTTGAGTAAGACTCAAAGCCCGACCACGATAGAAGAAAGAGAAAGGATGAAAGCCATTCCCTATGCCTCAGCCATAGGCTCTATAATGTATGCCATGCTGTGTACCAGACCTGATGTGTGCCTTGCCATAAGTCTGGCAGGGAGGTACCAAAGTGATCCAGGAGTAGATCACTGGACAGCGGTCAAGAATATCCTGAAGTACCTGAAAAGGACTAAGGATATGTTTCTCGTTTATGGAGGTGACGAAGAGCTCGTCGTAAAGGGTTACGTCGATACTAGTTTCGACACAGATCTAGATGACTCTAAGTTTCAAATCGGATATGTATTTATATTAAATGGTGGAGTGGTCAGTTGCTGCAGTTCCAAGTAGAGCTTCGTGGCGGGATCTACATGTGAAGCGGAGTATATAGCTACTTCGGAAGTAGCGCAAGAAGGAGTCTGGATGAAGGAGTTCATATCCGATCTGGGTGTAATACCTAGTGCATCGGATCCAATGACTATCTTTTGTGACAACACTGGAACTATTGCCATTGCCAAGGAGCCGAGGTTTCACAAGAGAACCAAGCACATCAAGCGCCGCTTCAACTCCATTCGTAATTATGTTAAGGATGGAGACATAGATTGCAAAGTACATACCAATCTGAATGTGGCAGACCCGTTGACCAAACCTCTTCCGCGGGCAAAACATGATCAACACCAAGACTCCGTGAGTGTTAGATTCATAACTATGTAAACTAGATTATTGACTCTAGTTCAGGTGGGAGACTGTTGAAAATATGCCCTAGAGGCAATAATAAACTGGTTATTATCATATTTCCTTGTTTACGATAAATGTTTATTATTCATGCTAGAATTGTATTGACCGGAAACTTGAATACATAGACAACACAGTGTCCCTAGTGAGCCTCTACTAGACTAGCTCATTGATCAAAGATGGTTAATGTTTCCTAACCATATACATGAGTTGTCATTTGATAATGGGATCATATCATTAGGAGAATGATGTGATGGACAAGACCCAACCGTAAGCTTAGCATCGGATCGTTTAGTTAATTTGTTATATCTTTCTTCATGTAAAGTATTTGTTCCTTAGACCATGAGATCGTGTAACAGCCTGACACCGGAGGAATACTTAATGTGTATCCAAATATCACTTCATAACTGGGTGATCATAAAGGTGCTCTACAGGTATCTCCGAAGGTGTCTGTTGGGTTGGCATGGATCGAGACTGGGATTTGTCACTCCGTACGAGGTAATACAACATATTAAAGAGCTTGCAACCAATGTGACTAATGAGTTAGTCATGGGATCTTGTATTACGGAATGAGCAAAGAGACTTGCCTGTAACGAGATTGAACTAGGTATGGAGATACCGATGATCGAATCTCGGGCAAGTAACATATCGCCGGACAAAGGGAATTGCATACGGGATTAACCGAATCCATGACATCGTGGTTCAACCAATAAAAGATCTTCGTGGAATATGCAGAAATCAATATGGGCATCCAAGTCCCGCTATTGGTTATTGACCAAAGAGGTGTCTCGGTCATGACTACATGATTCCTGAACCCGCAGGGTCGCACGCTTAACGTTCGTTGACGCTAGAGTGGTATTGGGATATTTGATGATTGGTAACCGAATGTTGTTCAGAGTCCTGGATGAGATCCCGGACATCACGAGGAATCTCGGAATGGCCGAGAGGTAAAGATTTATATATGGGAAGTCATATTTTGGGTTCCGGAAGAAGGTGCAGTTTTTTTCGGTATTGTACCGTGAAGCTTCTAGAAGGTTCCGGAGGATTCCGAAGGGGTCCGGAAGTCCACAAGTGGATCCACCATGACCCAAGGGCTGGCATGGGCTGAGGGGAGGCGCCCTGGCCTTATTGGGCTAGGCGCACCAAGTCCTCAAAAGCCCATGTGGCTAGGGAAGGGAAAAGGGGGGGAGTCCTAGTAGGAATAGGATTGGACTTGGAGTCCAAGTCCTCTCTCCCTTGGCTGCGCCCTAGGGCTTGGAGGGGTTGTTCCCCACGCCCCTCCACCTATATGTAGAGGGGAGGGGGCACCCCAAGAGGACACATGAAGCCCTTGGCGCCCCTCTCTCTCCCGTTACTCCGTAGTTCCTCCGTCCTCGTTCTAGTAGCGCTTGGTGAAGCCCTGCCGAACTAGCTCCACCACCACCATCACCACCATGTCGTCGTGCTGGTTGTGATCCCATCTACTTCTCCGCCTTCTGTTGTTGGGTCAAGGAGGAGGAGACATCATTGAGCTGCACATGTGCTAAACTCAGAGGTGTCGTCCGTTCGGCACTAGATCGGTTGGATTGTGATCGGATCGCGAAGAGTATGATGTCGCTTGAAGCTCCGTCGGTATTTCCCCAAAGAGGAAGGGATGATGCAGCATAGTGGCGGTAGGTATTTCCCTCAGATATGAAACCAAGGTTATCAAACCAGTAGGAGAACCAAGCAACACAACATAAACAGCCCCTGCACACAAATAACAACACCTCGCAACCTGACGTGTTAAAGGGGTTGTCAATCCTTTTCGGGTAACGGCGCCTCAAATGGTGCATGGACGGGAAATAAATTGTAGTAGATTGAATAATAGATCGCAAAATAAAATAAAACGCAGCAAGGTATTTTTGTATTTTTGGGTTTAATAGATCTGAATAAAAAGAGCAAATAAAATAGATCGCAAAGGCAAATATATGAGAAAGAGACCAGGGGCCGTAGATTTCACTAGTGGCTTCTCTCGAGAAAAATAGCAAATGGTGGGTGAACAAATTACTATTGGGAAATTGATAGAACTTCAAATAATCATGACGATATCCAGGCAATGATCATTATATAGGCATCACGTCCAAGATTAGTAGACCGACTCCTGCCTGCATCTACTACTATTACTCCACACATCGACCGCTATCCAGCATGCATCTAGTGTATTAAGTTCATGGAGAAACGGAGTAATGCAATAAGAACGATGACATGATGTAAACAAGATCTACCTATGTAGAGATAGACCCCATCGTTTTATCCTTAGTAGCACTGATACATACGTGTCGTTTCCCCTTCTATCACTGGGATCAAGCACCGTAAGATTGAACCCACTACAAAGCACCTCTTCCCATTGCAAGATAAATAGATCAAGTTGCCAAACAAAACCCAAATATCAGAAAAGAAATGCGAGGCTATAAGCAATTATGCATATAAGAGATCAAAGAACCTCAAATAACTTTCATGGATATAAAAAGATATAACTGATCATAAACTAAAAGTTCATCAGATCCCAACAAACACACCACAAAAAGAGTTACATCATATGGATCTCCAAGAGACCATTGTATTGAGAATTCAGCGAGAGAGAGGAAGCCATCTAGCTACTAACTACGGACCCATAGGTCTACAAAGAACTACTCACGCATCATCGGAGAGGCACCAATGGAGGTGGTGAACCCCATCTGAGATGGTGTCTAGATTGGATCTGGTGGTTCTGGAATCTGCGGTGGCTGGATGAATATTTCGTCGACTCCTCTAGGGTTTTGGGAATATTGGGGTATTTATAGAGCAAAGAGGCGGTCCGGGGGGTACCCGAGGTGGGCACAACCCACCAGGGCGCGCTTGGGCCTCCTGGCGCGCCCTGGTGGGTTGTGCCTCCCTCAGGGCACCCCCAGGCGCAGCCAGGGCCCATTATGTTCCTTCTGGTCCATTAAAAATCTCCGTAAAATTTTGTTGTATTTGGACTCCGTCTGATATTGATTTCCTGTGATGTAAAAAACATGTAGAAAACAACAACTGGCACTTGGCACTATGTCAATAGGTTAGTACAAAAAATGATATAAAATGATTATAAAACATCCAAGATTGATAATATAACAACATGGAATAAAAAAAATTATAGATACGTTGGCGACGTATCAGCATCCCCAAGCTTAAATCCTACTCGTCCTCGAGTAGGTAAGTGATAAAAACAGAATTTTTGATGTGGAATGCTGCCTAACATGTCATATCATATTCTTTTCTTTATAGCATGGACATTTGGACTTTAATGTGATTCAAAACAATAGTCTAGTTTTGACATGATAATTTAGATACTCAATCATATCAACAAGCAACCATGTCTTTCAAAATATCAACGCTAAAATAGGTTATCCCTAGCCCATCATGCTCAACCATTGATCCACTCATGAAACACACTCGCATATTAGCTACACCCAATACTCAAGTACGACTATATTGCCTCCTAGTTGGTGCTTTTATAAGATAAGATGGAGACTCAAATTCAAAATAAAAAATTGCATAAAGTAGAAGAAAGGCCCTTCGCAGAGGGAAGTAGGGATTTGTAGAGGTGCCAGAGCTCAAATCGAAAAATTAGAGATAAAAAACATTTTGGGAGGTGTATCCATCCCCCCAACGAAAATGACTTAGAGTTCCCAGCACTTTCCATACTAGATATATTATAGGCGGTTCCCAAACAGAAAATAAAGTTTATTCCTTTTTCCACCATACTTTCACTTTCCATGGCTAGCCGTATCCACGGTTGCCCTCCATACCAACACTTTCCAAGGAATTTATTATTTGACAACATAAAGTAAATTCATTTTTGCATTTCGGGACTGGGCATCCCTAAAACCTTTGCCTTACTCTTGTGCAACGACAAGTGAATAAACACTCATCATGAGAATAACACATCCAGCATGGAAAATATTAGCCACCCCTCACCGCTCCGCGAGCGAAACGAACACACAAAAGAGAAATTTATTTTGAAAATTAGAGATGGCACATGCAAATTTGCTTATAACGGCAAAATAATACCGCATATAGGTAGATATAGTGGACTCGTGTGGCAAAACTGGTTTAAAGGATTTTGGATGCACAAGTAGAGATCATACTTAGTGCAAAATGTAGGCTAGCAAAAGATTGAGAAGCGGCCAACCAAGAAACGAATAATCTCATAAGCAAGCATTAAGCATAATTAACACCGAATAATGCACCACAAGTAGGATATAATTTCATTGCATGACTATTGACTTTCCGTGCTTGCATAGGGAATCACAAACCTTAACACCAATATTCTTACTAAAGCATAATTACTCATCAACACAACTCACGTATCACATCATCATATCTCAAAACTAGTACCAAGAATCAAGTTTATTTTGTCCAATGATCTTCATGGAAGTTTTTATTATATCCTTCTTGGATATCTATCACTCTGGGACTAATTTTCATGTGTTGATTTTCATAAGGTCAAACAAATATAAGTGAAGATCATGAGCATAATTTTTTTCTCTCAAAATAATTTAAGTGAAGCAAGAGAGAATTTCTTGAAAATTTTACTAACTCTCAAATAAATCTAAGTGAAGCGAGAGTGCATTTCTTCAAAAATACTAAGCACACCGTGCTAAAAAAGATATAAGTGAAGCACTAGAGCAAGTCCATAGCTCATAAAAGATTTAAGTGAAGCATAGAGAGCAATTCTAACAAGTCATGACATAATTTTAGCTCTCTCAAATAGGTGTGTCCAGCAAGGATTGACGACTTAAAACACAAAATAAAACAAGCAAAGACTCATATCATACAAGACGCTCCAAGCAAAACTCATAGTATGTTTCGAATAAAAATATAGCTTCGAGTAAAATACCGATGGTCGTTAGAAAAAAGAGGGGATGCCACTCGGGGGCATCCCCAAGCTTAGTTGGTTGCTCATTTTTGGATAATATCTTGGGATGCCGGGGCATCCCCAAGCTTAGTCTCTTCTATCCTTCCTTCATCCATCGTAAGATAACCCAAAACTAGAAAACTTCAATCACACAAAACTCAACAAAACCTTCGTGAGATCCGTTAGTATAAGAAAGCAAACCACTAATATATAAGTATTGTATCAAACCAATTCATATTTTGTTTTTGTATTATGTCTACTGCATTCCAACTTTTCTATGGCAAAAAATCATCAAAGAAAACCATAGAGCCATCAAAATAAGCACACAACACAAAGAAAACATAATCTGTCAAAACAGAACAGTCTGTAGCAATCTGACTATTTCGAATACTTCTGTAACTCCAAAAAATCTGAAAAATTAGGACGACCAGGGTAATTTGTATATTAATCTTCTTCAAAAAGAATCAGGGCAAAATCACTTTTCTGTGATTTATGAAAATTATTTTCATGGGTGCATAAGTTTCTGTTTTTCAGCAAGATCAAACAACTATCACCCAAGATGATCTTAAAGGTTTTACTTGGCACAAACACTAATTAAAACAAAAAAAACACAATCATACCGGTAGCATAATTGTGCAAACACACAAGAACAGAAAGCAAAAATAAAAAATAAATTTTATTCATTGGGTTGCCTCCCAACAAGCGCTATAGTTTTACGCCCTTAGCTAGGCATAAAGCAAGGATCTATGTTTTGTCATCTTTGCTTCGAGATCCATAAGATGCCCTCATGATTGATTCATATGGTGGCCTAATTCTTGTTTTAGGAAAGTGCTCCATACCCTTCCTCAAAGGAAATTGGAACTTAATATTGCCTTCTTTCATATCAATCACGACACCGATAGTGCGTAAAAACGGTCTACCAAGAATAATTGGACAAGACGGATTGCAATCAATATCAAGAACAATAAAATCTATGGGCACATAATTCCTATTTGCAATAATAAGAACATCATTAATTCTCCCCATAGGCTTTTTAATAGTAGAATCCGCCAAGTGCAAATTCAAAGAACACTCTTCAAGATCGGTAAGACCAAGCACATCACATAAAGATTTTGGAATTGTAGAAACACTAGCACCCAAGTCACACAAAGCAAAACACTCATAATTTTTAATCTTGACTTTGATAGTAGGTTCCCATTCATCATGCAATTTTCTAGGAATTGAAACTTCTAATTCCAACTTTTCTTCTAAAGCTTTCATCATAGCATCAACAATATGTTTAGTAAAAGCTTTATTTTGTTCATAGGCATGGGGTGAATTTAACATGGATTGCAACAAATAAATACAATCAATCAAAGAGCAACTATCATAATTAAAGTCTTTGTAATCCAAAAGAGTGGGCACATCACTAGTTAAAGTCTTGACCTCTCCAAACCCACTTTTATCAACTTTCTCAACAAGATTTTCACCCTCCGAAATATTGGGACGCCTTCTACCTAAAGTTGACTCTTCTCTAGTCCCTTTTTCATCAATCTTAACTTTACTAAACAAGGAATCAATAGAAGAAACACCAATCATTTTAAGATCTTCATCACTTTTACGAAAGTAATCACTAGAAAACGCTTTTTCTAAAAATTCTCTTTTAGCTCTAAGCATAGTGGTTCTTTTTTTTACTTTCATCCATAGAAACATAAAGAGCTTTAATTGATTCATCAACCTTAGGCACAAAAATTTTCATCTTGAGATTTTCCACATCAAGAGCAATTCTATCAACACTTCTAGACAAATCATCAATCTTATTCAACTTTTCTTCTATGGAAGTGTTGAAAACTTTTTGAGTGTTGATAAATTCTTTAATATTATTCTCAAGATCAAAGGTGTTCCTATTATTATTATAAGATTGATTTCCATAGGAATTTCCATAATTATTAGAGGAATTACTAGGAAAAGGCCTATGATTAAAATTACCTCTATAAGCATTGTTATTGAAATTATTGCGAGAGATAAAATTCACATCTATGGCATCACTATTTTTCTCAATCAAAGTAGACAAAGGCATATCATTAAAATCCATAGGAGCACTTTTACTAGCAACCAATTTCATAAGAGCATCAACTTTTTCACTCAAAGAAGAAATTTCTTCAACCGAATTAACTTTTTTATTAGTAGGAGCTCTTTCGGTATGCCATTGTGAATGATTTGCCATGATATTATCAAGCAATTTGGTGGCTTCACCCAAAGTAATTTCCATAAAAGTACCACCCGTGGCGGAATCTAAAAGATTACGAGAAGCAAGATTCAATCCCGCATAAAAATTTTGTATGATCATCCAAAGATTTAACCCATGAGTTGGGCAATTCCTTAGCATCATTTTCATCCTTTCCAAAGATTGTGCAACATGCTCATGTTCAAGTTGCTCGAAATTCATGATCTGGGTTCTAAGGGAAATAATTTTTGCGGGCGGAAAATACTTAGTGATAAAAGCATCTTTGCACTTATTCCAAGAATCGATACTATTGCGAGGCAAAGAAGAGAACCAAATTTTTGCAGAATCACGCAAAGAAAACGGAAATAATTTCATCATCACCACATCATTGTCCACATCTTTTTTCTTTTGCATATTGCATAATTCCACGAAGGTATTAAGATGGGACGCGGCATCCTCATTAGGAGTACCGGAAAATTGATCTTTCATAACAAGATTCAGCAAAGCAGTATTAATATCACAAGACTCCGCACTAGTGGCGGGAGGAGCAATCAGAGTGCCAATAAAATCATTGTTGTTTGTATTTGAGAAATCACATAACTTGGTGTTCTCTTGAGTCATGATGACTGGACAACAAGATTGCACTCAAGAACAGACCCGGCAAGAAAACGGCGAACGGAAAAAGAGAGATGAATAAAACGGCAAATTTTTGTGAAGTGGGGGAGAGGAAAATGAGAGGCAAATGGCAAATAATGTAAATTGCGAGGAGATGAGATTTGTGATTAAGAACCTGATATATGTTGAAGATCCTCCCCAGCAACGGTGCCAGAAATTGTGCGTGGCCGGGAGACTATCTTGACTTGATACTCCCCGGCAACGGCGCCAGAAATTCTTTTTGATGTCGCTTGAAGCTACGTCGGTATTTCCCCAAAGAGGAAGGGATGATGCAGCACAGCGGCAGTAGGTATTTCCCTCAGATATGAAACCAATGTTATCAAACCAGTAGGAGAACCAAGCAACACAAAGTAAACAGCCCCTGCACACAAATAACAACACCTTGCAACCCGACGTGTTAAAGGGGTTGTCAATCCCTTTCGGGTAACGGTGCCTCAAACGGTGCATGGACGGGAAATAAATTGTAGTAGATTGAATAATAGATCGCAAAATAAAACAAAATGCAGCAAGGTATTTTTGTATTTTTGGGTTTAATAGATCTGAATAAAAAGAGCAAATAAAATAGATCGCAAAGGCAAATATATGAGAAAGAGACCCGGGGGTCGTAGATTTCACTAGTGGCTTCTCTCGAGAAAAATAGCAAACGGTGGGTGAACAAATTACTGTTGGGCAATTGATAGAACTTCAAATAATTATGACGATATCTAGACAATGATCATTATATAGGCATCACGTCCAAGATTAGTAGACCGACTCATGCCTGCATCTAGTACTATTGCTCCACACATCGACCACTATCCAGCATGCATCTAGTGTATTAAGTTCATGGAGAAACGGAGTAATGCAATAAGAACGATGACATGATGTAGACAAGATCTACCTATGTAGAGATAGACCCCATCGTTTTATCCTTAGTAGGAACGATACATACGTGTTGTTTCCCCTTCTGTCACTGGGATCAAGCACCGTAAGATCGAACCCACTACAAAGCACTTCTTCCCATTGTAAGATAAATAGATCAAGTTGGCCAAACAAAACCCAAATATCGGAGAAGAAATACGAGGCTATAAGCAATCATGCATATAAGAGATCAAAGAACCTCAAATAACTTTCATGAATATAAAAAGATATAACTGGTCATAAACTCAAAGTTCATCAGAACCCAACAAACACACCGCAAAAAGAGTTACATCATATGGATCTCCAAGAGACCATTGTATTGAGAATTCAGCGAGAGAGAGAGGAAGCCATCTAACTACTATATAACTACGGACCCGTAGGTCTACAAAGAACTACTCACGCATCGGAGAGGCACCAATGGAGGTGGTGAACCCCATCCGAGATGGTGTCTAGATTGGATCTGGTGGTTCTGGACTCTGCGGCGGCTGGATGAATATTTCGTCGACACCCCTAGGGTTTTGGGAATATTGGGGTATTTATAGAGCAAAGAGGCGGTCCGGGGGGTACCCGAGGTGGGCACAACCCACCAGGGCGCGCCTGGGCCTCCCGGCACGCTCTGGTGGGTTGTGCCTCCCTCAGGCCACCCCCAGGCGCAGCCACGGCCCATTATGTTCCTTCTGGTCCATAAAAAATCTCTGTAAAGTTTCGTTGTATTTGGACTCCGTCTGATATTGATTTCCTGTGATGTTAAAAACATGCAGAAAACAACAAGTGGCACTTGGCACTATGTCAATAGGTTAGTACCAAAAAATAATATAAAATGACTATAAAATGATTATAAAACATCCAAGATTGATAATATAACAACATGGAACAATAAAAAATTATAGATACGTTGGAGATGTATCAGAGTACAACTATATCAACCGCGTTATATACGCTTCCGCTTTCGGTCTACGAAGGTACGTAGACACACTCTCCCCTCTCGTTGCTATGCTTCTCCTAGATAGATCTTGGATGTTCGTAGGGAATTTTTTGATTTTCATGCTTCGTTCCCCATCAGTATCTGCACAACAGTGGTTAAAGTAATCAACCTTTTCATCCATTCATATCTTTTTCGGTCCAGTTCCACATAAAACCCATAATGCTTGATCTTCACACTGAACACATGATCAACATCACATGCATTGCATTTTGGGGAACAGAAATCCAATTTCACCTCTTAGCTACACAAACCCCTAATCTCTCATACTAAATGGGGGGGGGGGGGGTTCTAGCTAACAAGGAAAGGGGAAATCATGCATTAAACTACCACATGTGATCCTAGATAGGATTGCTCTGAGTATGGTCGATCAAACCTACCAGAAAACAACTACCACATGTGATCCTAGATAGGATTGCTCTGAGTATGGTCGATCAAACCTACCAGAAAACCTATCCTCCGCCCCACCCACAACCATGAAATTCTGAGTATGGCATGAGAACTAAACATGGTGAGGAGGGTCTCCGCGACGTGGACAAAGCTCCGACGACATCGGTGCAGACGATCGCCGAATTCGGGTGGCGCCGTCGCCCTCCCCGGTATCTTCGATTGGACCAAAGAGGGAGAGGGATATATGAAACAGAGATGATGAATGTTTGGGGTCTCACTAAACTTGAGGTCTTTATTACAAAATTCATGCCTCCTCGCCTTCTCACATGCCGCTCAGTGGTGCATTTGCAAAATTTCCTTTCGGCTCGAAACGACTTGTGCTGACTCAACATGCCACGTAGCTACTTTTATACCAAAGTGAGCATCCTACCGAGTTTAGCGGGCCGTTTTGTCTCGTTTGCGGATCATGGACCAAAGTGAGCATGCGGGACAAGTTGATGTACCATTGCTGCATTTAACTCCCTCCAAGTAGTTGAAACAACTTGCCCTAAAAAAAGTAGTTGAAATAAGATGCAAATACACTAGAAGTCTTACAACTTGCGAACGACGATCAGTTTGGTGCACAAACTTACAAAATACATGTTTTTGGTTATCAAACTTGCGCGGGTATGCAAATACGGTCACAGTTTTCGTACGTGGGTGTATTCGCTGCCTGCATTGTGGCGAGGGCCCATTGTGAGTGGCTAGTGCACGTTGTAAACATATTGGGCTGGAAAAAATGGGACGGAGCCGGTTCGAACAAGCGAACTGTTGTATTGGCGCTAGCGACCTAGCCACCGCAACTGATTGTGCTTGCTGATTCCTTTGGACTTCTAAGGTGTATCACCTCTTGTATAAAAGTACACATTTTGAATATATTTTCTCTTCTCTAGATTTTCAAATTTTAAATTATTCAGATTCAAACAAAATCTCCGTTGATTTGTTCAAAAGAAAATTACATACATTCATTCTGCACTACATTTTCTTTTATCTAGATTTTTAATTTAGAATCATTCGAATTTAAAAAAAATTATTTGTTTTTCTAGGAAAAATACATAAATTCATTCGGACGCATATTTTCTTTCATCTAGAGTTTCCGATATAAAATTATTCGAATTCAAACAAAATTTCCACTGATTTGTTCGAAAGAAATTTATGTACATTCATTATGAACTATATTTCTTTTATATAGATTACTCAAATTCAAACAAAAATTAGTTGATTTGTCTGAAAAAAAATACTTACATTCATTGTGACCCATATTTCCTTTTCTCTAGAATTTCGAATTTCAAATTATTCAAATTCAACCAAAATTTTGTTGATTTATTACCAAAAAATGTGTATATAGATTGTGCACTATGTTACCTTTTATCCGTATTTTAAAATTTTAAATTATTTGAATTCAAACAAAAAATTAGTTAATTTGTCCAAAAAATTGATGTACTTTTTTTTGCATATAATTTTATCTAGATTTTCGAATTTATAATAAATTCTGTTGATTTGTCTGAAAGAAATTGACTTATATTCATTATGAACTGTAGTTTCTTTTATCTAGATTATTTAAATTCAATCAGAAAAATAGTTCAGTTGTCCAAAAAGAATTGCGTACATTCATTCTGACCTGTAATTTCTTTTATCTAGATTTTAAAATTTAAAATTATTTGAATTCAAACAATAATTTCGTTGATTTGTCCAGAAGAATTTACGTACATTCGTTCTGCATGACATTTTTTATCTACATTGTTCTGTGAAATTATTCCAATTCGTACAAAAATTTAGTTGATTTTGTCCTAAAAAAATTATGTACACTCATTCTGCACTATATTTGGTTTTGTCTAGATTTTAAAATTTAAAATTACACGAATTCAAACAAAAATCTAGTTCATTTGTCCAAAATGTTTATCTAGAATATAAGTAATTTTTTGAAAAAGTAAAAAAGAAACAAGAATACATAAGATAAATTGTGTTTATCTATTTAAATGTCATTGTGGATGATGATTTTTTAAAAACCCATTGTGGCCGGATGGTTGGTGCTCGCACATGGGGCGAGCTTAGAGCATCTCTAGCAGACCCCACATAAGTGGTCAAACCCACAAAATAACTGCTTTTTACAGTTCCAGTCGAAAAAACGGGTCCGAACAGACCCCTTAAAATCGTCCGACCCTTCAAATTTTTTAAGGGGCCCTGCAAACGCGAAGCCGAAATCCTTATATCTACAGGTTTGAAGGCAACTTTACCAGGGCCCTGCATACCAGTCAACGTTGGCGGTTGAGGAATCTCTACTCCCGTCAACGCCATGAAGCTCGCCCGGCCACCGCCTGCCCACCGCCTACCCGCCGCGCCCGTCCGCCGCCTGCCCGCCGCGCGAGCTAGCTTTGAATCGATGGATTGAGCTAGCTAGCTAGCTCGCTTCTGGATGGATTGGAGGAGCTAGCTCGCCCCTGGATGGATTGGAGCTCATGCGGGGTCTACTAGAGATGCTCTTGTGTGGTCATAGGTTTGAACCGGTGCCTTCCCCTTTTCTTGTTTTGGTTTCTACTAGTGGTTGGGGCGCCACCCGGTGGCACCGCTTGAGAAGAAGTTGTGCGCACGTTTTCAGTTAGAAAAATACATGTAGTCCTCACCCATCTAGAAAAATAGTTTTAAAAAAAATCCTCACCTCCATCTAAAAAAAGAAGGAAAAGGAAGAAAAAATCACCAACGCAGGCTACCAGCCAGCGCCACTTTGTGTAGCCCTCCATTTAAAAAAAATGTGAGGTCATCACCTCCATCTAAATAAAACATTTAAAAAAAATTCTCACCTCCATTTAAAAATAATATTCAAAAGCTTTTTCACCGCGGTCAACCAACTTGCGCCACGTGGCATAGCTGATTGGCCGCCCTTCACGCGTAGCTTAATGGTTTCTATTTTAACTCGTACGGCCTGTGTGATATAAAGGTAATTGTGCTCTACAAACGTCAATAGTTAGGAGGTCAAGTGGCTATCTAAGCGAGGCCAACGTACTAGCTCTTGTGTTCGGATGTCACTGCCGGTCCAGCATTATTCATAAATTTTGAGGATTTTTGGTGTAAATAAATTAAATACAGGGGGTGTTTTCTGAAGAAAAAAAAATAGTGCACGCGGATTACCCACCGCTGACAGTGGGCCCTGTCACGTTGGCACGCCATGTGTGCACATTATACAGCTGAATACAGTAGAAAGCACCGTATATGAACGGAAGGACAAGTTTGATGACCAGTTCTATGACTTGTGGTGTATTTACCTCTTAAAACAACCATCACTTTTTTTTTGAGAAACATAACCATCACTTTTTTTTAGTGGACAACCACCACTTCTTTTCCACCCAGAAAAACTATCAGGCCGAAGATGGAGCAAGGAATCTTTTGCACAGGTCCATGAAGCATCTCGTGGCCCAAGAAGACATACTCCATTCGCCCATTACTCACTGACCTAAGGCCCAGGGAGCCCACCTCCAAAGCCAAACCCTAACCCTGCATCCATATAAACTCTCATTCCCCCATCGCCCTGTCCAGCCTCTCCCCCAGCCGCCGCACCCCAGCCCCTACCCAGCAGCCGCCGCCGCCATGGCCACCACCGCGCGCCCGCTCGTCTCCGTCAAGGCCCTGGACGGGGACATGGCCACCGACGCGGCCGGCGTCCCGATGCCGCACGTCATGAAGGCGCCGATCCGCCCCGACGTCATCACCTTCGTCCACAGGCTCGTTTCCTGCAACAGCCGGCAGCCCTACGCCGTCTCCCGCAAGGCCGGTCACCAGACCTCGGCCGAGTCCTGGGGCACGGGTCGCGCCGTCTCGCGTATCCCCCGTGTCGGCGGTGGCGGTACCCACCGCGCCGGGCAGGGAGCCTTCGGCAACATGTGCCGTGGCGGACGCATGTTCGCGCCCACCCGGATCTGGCGCAAGTGGCACCGTCGCGTCAACGTCCGCCTCCGCCGCGTCGCCGTCGCCTCCGCCCTCGCCGCCACCGCCGTCCCGGCCATCGTCACCGCCCGCGGCCACCGCATCGAGTCCGTCCCCGAGTTCCCGCTCGTCGTCTCCGACTCGGCCGAGGGCATCGAGAAGACCGCCCAGGCCATCAAGGTCCTCAAGCAGCTGGGCGCCTACGCTGATGCCGAGAAGGCCAAGGACTCCGTCGGCATCCGCCCCGGCAAGGGTAAGATGCGCAATCGCAGATACATCAACCGCAAGGGACCCCTCATCGTCTACGGCACCGAGGGCTCCAAGATCGTCAAGGCCTTCCGCAACCTCCCTGGTGTGGATGTTGCCAACGTCGAGCGCCTCAACCTGCTCGACCTTGCCCCTGGTGGCCACCTTGGCCGGTTCGTGATCTGGACTGAGTCTGCCTTCAAGAAGCTGGACGAGGTGTACGGCTCCTTTGAGGCGTCTTCCTCCAAGAAGAAGGGCTTCGTGCTCCCAAGGCCTAAGATGACCAATGCTGACCTTGGCCGCCTCATCAACTCTGATGAGGTCCAGTCCGTGGTGAAGCCCATCAACAAGGAGGTGAAGCGCAGGGAGGCCAGGAAGAACCCTCTGAAGAATGCTGCTGCCGTGCTCAAGCTCAACCCCTACTTCGGAACTGCCCGCAGGATGGCAGTTCTTGCTGAGGCAGCCCGTGTCAAGGCCAGGAAGGAGAAGATTAACTCCAAGAGGACCAAGCTCAGTGCGGTATGCTACTCCCTAACCTTTGCCATCTGTTTCATATCTTATTACACATGATTACAGATAGCTTATAATACTCTTCAGTAATTGTTGAATGTTCGTACTAAGGTTTGAGTAAGTCTTTATGTGTAGTTGTATGTAGCATGACTTGAATTTGGAATAGCCCATGGTGATTTCAGTTTATGATGATAACAATTCTGCACATTTCCATATGTTTGTACTGTTGTATGGAATGCCTGATTCATCGGTAGGTTATGATTAGTTACTTTCTGATGTTGACAATTCTGTGTGCTTGCTTTATGGAATGCCTGATTCATCGATAGGTTAAATTAGTTACTTTATGATGTTAACATTTCTCCGTACTTCAGTTCATAGCTGCATATTAAATCTTTGTATCCATAATGTAGGTGCCTGTCTTGATTTGTTTTGTTAGCCTGATTCATCAGTATGGATGGTTGTGTTACTCTTTGTTCCTTCAAAAGACACCATTTCTAATTTCTTTTCGTGGCATCCCATACTGAATATATGATTCACCAGTATCCAATATGATTGGTTTGTGCTCGTTGTATGCCATTTGTCTCAGTTTGTCTTTAAGCTTGATTGCCATTTTACTTGTCATATTACTTTTAGCGCTGAATCTTCTTGAAGGACATAAACTGATTGTTTTTGCTATACTGAAATCTGAGGCAATATTGTTTAACATTAATCATGACTGCATTTGAAACGTACTGTTAGTGCTTTGTTTGTTACAAGCTAAGGTTTGATTGAGTTTGTAAGCAAATGTGATATTGCTGGTTAATTATTAGCATTCTCTGATTTCAGATGATTGAATGCCATATCCTGCATCTACTATTTGTTATTCTCATACTGAAGGAACACTTGTTATTGTAGGAGGAGGCATCAAAGATCAAGGCTGCTGGGAAGGCCTGGTACCAGACCATGATCTCTGACAGCGACTACACGGAGTTTGACGTCTTCTCCAAGTGGCTTGGCGTCAGCCAGTGATCATCTCGTTGAAGTAGTAACAGTTTATCGTCCTACCTTGAGACCCTAAAGTATGATTTTGTCATTACCGTGTCATGTTATCGATTATCTGGAGTCTGAGACATCGTATGCTGTTTTGCTAGCTGTTTATCTGGAGTGTTTTATCTGTGGATGCATTTTGCGAGACATGTTCTATGGCATGCTTTACCGTGAGTCGTTAGTTCAGATTTTGTGTTGTGTTTTCCATTATATATACTCTGTCATGAATGCGAAATAATTTTCGTCATTGTGAAATTTTGTGGTTGGCTTCTGCCGTTTGATTTTTTCTTGCTCGACTTGGTAAGAACTAGAAGTGGCCACGCGCTTTGCAAGCGGCCAACGTAACACTTTTTATATCACATATAAGTACAAAGGAAGAGTTGGCACAGGTATTGATGCAAGAGTTAGTGAGGGCCCTCCGACTCAGCTATGAGGATGTTAAACCAGAAACCACATGGCTGGTTGCAATCCTGGCCCAGTAAGATGATTCCTTGAGATCATACAAAAATTGCTTGCTTGAGGTGGACTGGATAATCAAAGGACCCAGTGTGTCTACCGATCTCCAGATCTCCCCAGACATCTCTGCAATGGTGAGAGATTATTTTGAAGAAAGTAGTGTGTTGAATTATGAGTTGTATTGAGCTGAAATATTGCTCCATTGTTGAGATAATGTCACTACCATTATAGTCACAATGAGACTGGTCATTGTATCGGTGTGCTATCGATTCACTGAGAGGTTTGAGGGAGAGATTCTGTTCTGGCAATAATGTAAGTGTGTGCAAGTGTGACGGCACAGTGCCCTAACTGAATTTGGCCATTTCCCTCTTTGTGGCAATTTGAAGGCAAACAACAAGAAATCAAAATTAAACCTAAAGACCAACGGTACAATCTAATGTAGCAGTTTACAATCAGAAGTTCAGCAACAAAGAAATTTTTGGAAGGCGGGGTCACCAATGTATTAGATATTAAAATTTTAATTTGAAGTTGCTATTTTTTATGAATTAATGTTCCAGGACACAATGACATGTACATTAAGGGCGTGTTGTCCCAGGAAATAAAGCACAACTATGAAGCTAAATGAAACTCTTAGCTTAGATAATTCTGGAAGAGAAATTACAACTTGCTCCGGTCATATACAACTTCCCGCAACCTTATAACCATATATACCCATTTCCTCAAGCACCAATTGTTGACCATGATCTTTTCTCTATCCAAACAGTGCTTTCTTTGATCAATGTAATCCTGTCTGGCAATTGGCTGTTATTGCAGTATGCAGCTCACTGTGTCTATATTTAAATCATTTTCTGCCTGCAAACACTGAAGAACCAATACACTTCTTATTGTATTAATTTATTATGCAAAGAGTAATCGATCATGGGAGTATCCAATGCTGATTTAAACAAACGTTAGAGTACGACATGTCAAAGAATTATCCAACTATTTACTGCACCGGCCTTACTGTCAGTATATATCTATATTCAGTTAGAAATTAAGAAGATCAAATGAGAATTACCTAGGTTGTATGAAGCGCATAAATCTCACAAAGCATAACTAATCATCGGAGACCTCAGCGTCTTAAAAAACATAATGCTTAGAAAATTGCCAGTGCTAGAAATAAAGTAATCACATCTAGTACTCTGTAATACACATAGGAAATAAAGTTGAGCCAGTTTGCCATTTTGACAGGACAACAACTGGTGAGCATGCCATTGAGCTATCGTATCACTCAAAGGCAAGATCCAATGGAACCTGCAGAAACCAATATATCTAGAAGAAAAGAGCTGCCAATCGTATCACATAAGGGAATTGAAGCTCAGGCCAAGATAAGGTCTGCATCACGGCCACACACATGCTGAGTCACAATCAGAGGAGTCAATCTGTGAGAGAAGCTTGTGTGTAGGTATTAGACAGTACCTGCATACCTATAGATTGTTGTCAGGCGGAGGGACAACATCTGTACATGTCAATTACACACAGAAAATAATACGGTGGTTACTTATCTGAAGTAGTAACTCACAACATTTTAGCCATGCTGCAGGGCAGAAACTGTTGCATACTTATCAATTTCAGTTACTGTTTCAATTGGAAACATGCGTGCAGAATTCAGATAAGAAATAATGTCACCATCATCCAAGTGCACAATTGTAAAAATGTGGTAAGAAAATGAAAGATTTAAGTTCAGAATATTATTGTCACAGTGCTACATTTTTCAGCTTAGTAAAAACCCAAAAATGCTAGATCATTCAACAACTTCTTTGGAGCTCAAGTTAAAAGTTCAGGTTGTTTAATCTTCTTAGGAGAAACGACCCAATGCATGCGTTATACATAGTCATCGGTCCAGGTTCTAGATTAAGCCATCTATGCAAGTGAAAATATAAAAGGTTGGATAATTTCAAATTAGCAAGAAAACAATGGAAGAATTAGTCCAAAAACAAATATATAGCATGTGCTTGTACAGAGAAACAATAGATCTATACATTGATTTCCGCCCCAAAAATAAAGGATGTAATTATGTGGCAACAGGAATAGGAATTCAGAGAGGTAGAAACCTATGGAGAGGAGAATCGAGTCCATACCTACAGAAGCCAAAATTCAAGTCAAACTTGCAATGGCGGCTGCAGTCACAGTGTGACCCATAATGTAACCATAATGAAACTGGAGGTAGGTAAAATCATCTGAAAATTGTGGACAAAGATTATAGATCCTATTTGCAACCTACCTACAAAGAGATGAGCAGAAGACCCTGAAGCTTGTGAGGATTTTAAGATGTTCTTCTGACATAGTATTATTTCATTTGTAAGCAAACATACCAAACAAGATAAACACACTGAAATAGATTATAAAAAAAAGGAATTTGGTGGAATCACCTTCAACTGTTGTTCTCCATGTAGCAAGGGGGGCTCCTCTTACTACTCCTAGTTCTGATGGTAGTGTCGTCTCTCCGGTGAGGCTGTACGTGGTGTGCTGATTGTGGTCATAGCACCACGAGGAAGATCAGATGATGGAACTGCCTTGACTCGGCCATCAATCCGGCAGCGCTGGCTGCGGGGGAGATGACCTGGGCGCAGCGGCAACTACGATGAGCTGTGGCGGTCTCGCAGGAGAGCAAGGAGCCGATGAGGAGGATCTCGCCACCTCGCCGCCCCGAGAAATACGTCGGCCACGGCCCACGGCGGAGCATGGGTGCTAGGACGATGGGAATGCATCCCTCCTGCGGCCAGCAAACCACCACGCGGCCACGCCACCTTCACCAGAAAAAAAAACGTCGACCGGAAAGAGCCTCTCCCCCACTCACGGACAGCACATGCCCACGCCACCACATCGCTGACCGAGTCAAAATCAATGTGACAAACGGTTCGGCAGCGTGTTTGGTTGGGGGAAGTTGGAGGTAGGGAATGGGAGTTTAAGATTAGTGAGACTAATAATCCGTTGATAGTTCAGGGGTTTGGGAATTAGCAGGGAAGGCGAAGGGGAATTAGGGAGGCCAACTCCCATCCATCTCTACCGGGCGACCCTCGTAATTCAGAGGAGGAATGGGAATTAGACGTCTAAAAACATATCTCTATTTCTAATGGACGACTTGGTGAATAGTCTCCGTGGTTTATTTTTGCTGGTTTTTTTTCGTCATCCTCCCACCTCCGGTTTTTTCGTCATCCTCCCACCTTCGTTAACTCGCAACCCTCCCGCGAAAAAAACCCATGCAAAAAAAACCCTACGATCGATGCCTTGTGCCCACAGCAGATCGTTCTCCGCCGCCACCCCGCAGTCCCGCACGACCTTGCCTCCTCGATCCCACCTTGACATCCATCTCGCCGCCACCTCTTGCTCCGCCCTGCCGTGCGCCGCTCGCCGCCACCGTGCCTGCGCCGCCGTCCCCCGTATCGACTCCGCTGTCCGAATCCCGCCGCCGCCGCGCCTGCGCCGCCGTCCCCAGTATCCACTCCGCTGTCCGAATCACGCCGCCGCGCCCGTCTCGCGGTCCGTGGCCGATGATCGCGTCGACCGGGACCGCGTCCCTCCCCAAACGGCGGCCATGATGAAGGGCGCTGCTCGGCTATGGAGGCGGCGGAAGATGTAGGCGACGCCGGCGGCGGCCGCTCCACCGGCCACCGCCCGGAAGCTGGTATCGTGGTCGAGCTGGGCGGAGTGGCGCTTCGTCTGCGATGCCATCTTCTCCCCATACCCCGACCCTGGCGCCGCTCTTCACATGGTAGGTATCTTCCTGAAGCGCCCCCCCCCCCCTCCAAAAAAGTATCAGGTGAATGGTGAGAAATCTCGGACTGTTTCATTGGTGCAGACCGCGGCGTGGCGGAGCAGGGGCTGCCCCCCGATCCCCGTGGAGGTCACTGCGGCCCTCTTCGAGATAAGGCTGCGGGATCCCTTCTTCCGGTACGTTGTTTGGATGCACAGTTCCAACCTTTTTCTATTGCGTGTGGATTGATTTGGGACGAAGTTATATATGTGATAGAAAATTTTCCTCTAGGACTGGAGTGGCTTCGGATGATAAGCTGGAGTCGGACGAGATGCTCGCCTTGCTGTACAGTATGGCAATCATCAGGTGAGGAAATTCCTGGTGCTATTTTCGCCTGATGTGTGGAAATTGAATAGTACTGTTGATTTACTTAGGGAAAATGGGCCAGTGGTTCTATCACGGTGCCAAAGGCAAAACACCGCCTTTTATCAGTGTTAGAAATTTATGGTTTTTGGTCTACCCCATATTTATCTGCACTTATTCGTGGTGCCGCTCACAATTCACATCTCTGAGGCTAGGGGGTAGGGACCTTCTTATACTGTCTTTCCTGACCGACGGACTGACTCGCCGGGTCCCCGCTCCTCGGGGCCAGCCCCTCCTCCGTGCCGGATCGCGCATCGGCTTGGAGGCCCCTCGGGGCTGCCGCCAGTGCGGGTGTCCTGTGTGGCCGTGCGGGCTGGGGACCAAGCGGCGGGGCCCGTGTGCGTTCCTGGCGAGGGCTTGCAGAGCCGGGATCTGAGGTTGGTTGATATGTTCATGTAAAGAGTGACACTCCCTCCTTTTCCTTTTTATCCTCATCCCAGCTCACGTGCAGGGACTAGATTGCTGGCTAGATCTTCCTAACTCAACCACTTGATATTAAACTCTGTACGTGTATAGCTAGATTGCTTGCTAGATCTTGCTTTATAACTTATTCATTGCCTGCCATACAAAGGTTCCGGTTTTGAATTTTGTTTCAGATTTTAATTTTTGTTCTAGCTCTTTTTTGTACAGACAATGTGTATGCCGTTTAACCGATGATTATAACATTGCGAGGCCTGGTATAGATTGTTTTTATTATTTATTTATTTCCAGTTTTGGTTAAGAGTTGTTACTTGATACACCTACGTGCTTTTCAATTGCAGGTCCATGATGCAGTTCTACCTCTCTACGTGCTTTTATAATTATGTGTTTGTTTTAATTTGATTTTCTCATATATACATTGTAGGTGTTCCTATTTATGTTTCTTGCTGTCACAAAAACGCTATCTTTGTTGTGGCCAAATAATAAGGAGAGACAAACATTGCCGCTACATTATGTGCTTATTCCATCATATGTAAATATTAAATTAATACGCGATCATCCCTCACAGTAAGTGACACCTTTTATTTCATATATCAGATGTATAATGCACAATCATCTCTCGTTGTACATGAGGACCATCAAAAGGTTTGCTAAAGTTTAAAAAGTGCCCAATTGATAGGTCACGTCAGGATTTGTTGTTTAATGGTATTCACTTTGAGTAGTGATGCTGTGGCTATGTGGATTTGTCGGTGAATTGCCAGCTTTGATGTGTTCGGGTTGGTGATGAAGTGAGATGGTTTGTCGGTGCAGGTGTGAAGCATCCATTTGAGTATAGGAGTACCGATGACATATGTGCTGAGGTGCTGAGGCTTAAGGGTGCACACAAGTCAACCAGCATCTGGCCCCATGACCTCAACAGTGACGGAGCCAGGTACACAGCCAACCATTCACTTTCCTCTGAATTGGGACATATGCTTTCAACAATGAGGCTGGCCTGTGTGTGTGGTAGAATTCCACGATGCTCAATCTCTCGTTGCTTCTTTCTCTAAATCCTCTACATGCGTGGTAGAAGTCATTCGAGCATGCACAAATCAATACCAAAATTTACCTGTTTCTTTCTATATGTGTGTACAACTTTCTCTTTGAGGAGCGAGTAGGTGGAGCACCAGGGTGATTTGATACGCCAAATTCCCACTAAATTGCATAGTTAATGATTCAAATCTTAGCATCTCATAATGGATGTCCAATTACTTAAAACTAATTTTATTTGTATATGGAGTATGGCGATCTGTTGTAATGTACATATCGTTTTTCGTATATCATGACCTCTTTGTAATGTTTGCTTCGAGCACTTGTTTCTGCTATCCCTTGAAATTAACTTTCGGAAAACTAATTCGCCTTATTTTGAAATAGAGATATTAATTGTTGGGATCATATCCATGTACCATCATCTAAAACCCATGTATTCATGAGGTGTGGCATTAATTTCGACTAATCTGCCCCATGGACGGAATCTCAAGACCATGATTGGCAGACCAACCCACATACAATTCCTTGAGACTAATATCTACCCAAAGTTCATCTTCTGGTATGTCTCTGAACTTCTCTGATGACAATACTCTTAGTTGGTACGACATCAAGTTCCAAACCAAACCAAACTTGGCAGCACTACTTACCAATAAATTAAGATAACTTTTGCAAAAAGGTTTTGTCGTAATTTTTCATATCAAGATGAGTAGCACTATATTGTTTCCTAGCAGTAAGCTTTTGCCAGCTTCTTAGATTTGATCTGTATGAATACTTGATTAGTTCATTTTCATTTATAGCATTGTAGATATTCACCTCTGCTACTCGATTTCCATAATGGAACATCCAGTTTAGGTGGGCCAAACAGCCGGTAAGCTTAAGAATTGGTGGTAAGCTCTTGCAAGAACTTGCAAGCTTCTTGTGTTAAATTTCATTTATGTGCCTGTATTTGTTCTTGAATCCTTGTTCTTTTTGTGTACTTTATACGGAGGTTGCAGTAACTCACAGCACTACAGTTTACTTTCCCTGTACTTTGTAACATATAGCTGTACATAGTTACTGTTATTTGCGTTTTGATTAAAATGAGAACATAATTCTTATGATATACAATGTCCATATAGTGTATCTCTTCTAGATGGAAAGGTGTGCGGAAGGGATTTGTACCAATTGACCGGGTAGCAATTGAACAGGAAGAGGCTTAGTAAGGTAATCTATTGCTAACTACAGCTGGAATGCAAAATTTTATGCTGTAGATTAATATAAGTTGTTTTGTGTTACTAGGATAAAATAGTAGAAGAGCACTAGAGGATGCTTGAAGGAATTGTAAAGCGGGATGAGAAGTGTCGCAAAAGAATCAATTCTGCTGGTATCGATTACGAGTGTCCAGCCCCTGTAAGTAACACTTGATGCTATTCATTGATTTAATAAATTGATCTTACTTCATCAGATTTGAATTAGCTCAGCAATTTGCCACATAATTGTAATTGTATTAAGAAAATTTCAACTTTTTGTTGACCTGGAGCAAAAGGCATGCAATTGTAGTGCCCTAGAGCCAAATTTGCATGTGTTACTGTGTAGGTCCTTGATATTTATAGTACTGGTTGTTTATTCTTATCTACATTTGCTTACTGAAATAATTTATGTATTGGCACCAAGGTTCGTCCCAGGCTTTGCTTAACCATATTTTGAGTTGTGCTTCAATTGTTTTTCGTTTCATGCCGTATGTGGCAGTTACTCTCTGGAGATAAGTTGTACCGAATAAACAGTTCAGAATTGATCACTACATTAGCTCCATGTAATCTCATGTAAAAATGCAGCTCCATGACCCGCTTGAAAGAGAGGAGAAGGGTTGCCTCCCGTCCGTCTCATCCCATCCCCTTGTGCCAGCCATGAAAGAGAGGAGGGAGAGCTGAAATGAGCGTGGTGGCAATGCGCCGATGCTGGCCGGTTGAGGCATGGTCGACGTGTCAGTCAAGGGGTCCCTCGGCCATGGAATAGTTGTGAGGGAGAGCACCCCTTTAGCGCCTCTCCGCATAGTTCTTCCTTCCCCTACCGCCGGTCAACAGTTTGATATCCTTGTCCAAGGCCGGTGTGTACAGTTTCAGCCTCGTTCCCATGGATGGCAAAGTCTGTCTTGTCATGATGCGCAGGTACACACATAGGCATACCAAAATCGTTATTGATTTATCCATACAGTTTCATGTCCAGATTGACATTTATTTGGGGGAAGTGCTATTGATTTATTTTATTCAGCGCCACGAGTGTTCAGTGTTGATTTTGTGGGCAGGCGTTTTAGTGAGCTAGCAAGGGGGCGTAGTGGATCTGTCATCATTTTGTTTAAAATGGTTGAAAGATGTTCAACGTTGGCTCTATACTCAAGTCTGATATATCTTGTATTTATTCTATAGTTAAGTACAGTAGTTTCAGATTCTTTTACAAGTGCTTCATGATTTTACCTTGTGTGCAGAAATCTTCTAAGTTGCCGCTGAAGGGAGAAGACATGGGGTCGGAAAAATGTTAAGATTGACTTGATGTGTGGTAAGGAAAAGTCAGTCGAAAAGTTTTTGATGCTTGAGCATTCACTACTCAGTTATTCTTTTAGGTACGCATAATCTTCCAAGTTATAATCAATTCCTTTTATTTGGGCACGCATAATGACCATTCCTCGGCATCAAGTTCTTCTGGTTAGTAATTAATACTCCCTTCCCATATGGATTTTCATGATGGTTGTTCATTTTTTGGGATAGCTTACCAGGCTTATGCCTTGAAAACGGAGCTACCTCCATGATTATGCTTCTGGTCTCAGTAGAATTGTTGTTTCACCAAAATTCAGATGCGAAGAGGAGTTCCTGATACTAGATGAACATACCAGCCTACTTGCCTACAACCAAGGTAGAATTATCAGCGGAGACACCATAGTCAGAGCTGGTGACTGAAGAAAGCCTGCAAATAGCTACCATCAATGTGTTTTTTTATCCAAGATCTTGCACGTGACCGTTGTTTTCGAAGCCTTATCTGCAGTTGAGAATATAAGGCGAGAAGACGCAGGTGCACGATACATTGGATACTACAAAGTAGACACGTTTCTACAAATGACATGGCAGGATATCTATACCATAGTTGAAGCAAAGCACCCTATATCCATGAAAATAAATAGTATACGGATTCCGACGTCAAGGAAGAAAATGAGACAATAACATTTGATGAATATTCAAGTTCTTGGTAGAAAGTAGGAGTGCTTATGAGGGGTGCTGCTATAAGGGGATGGCGGTAATCAGAAGAAATTTGCAATTTGGTGAAATAACTACCTCATAGAAGAGTTAATTGGTTTCGATGTAGGAAAAATCTGCAGGCTAGTTAAGCTTTGATGTATAAATAGTAGCACTTCGCTTTGTGTAAAAAAAGTTCTTGCTAAGGTTATTCAATGGGCTAAGTTTTCTAAACAGTGTTGACTTGATATTACAGTACTAAAATCTCGAGAATCCTTGATGGACCAAGACAAGTAGTGTTTGTAATGACTTGGTTTATGATAGTCATTGCCATCAAATATTTTAAACTTGCAAATATTCCCGTTCATATCATGACATCCACAATAACTGAACTACCCTGCTTACAATGCTTCACACAAATAGATAAAAAAATTATAAGTTTTCTTATCAGAAACAGAAAAATTACACCACCATATGTGTGGAGTGTGTTGTAGTGCTCCACAAAAATATTTTGCCATGACTCCTAAAAACTTTTAAGGATAGAGTAAATTGCCCACAACAATTTCCATGAAATTCCTTCTATTGTGGTGGCAAGTATAATACTTAATCCTGAAAAATATTATTTTGTGTATAATCGAACACTTAAATAACTGATTGAGGGAATTTGAGAGGATGGAGAAGATGGGGGCACAATAGGGAAATGGATGGAGAGAGAGAAAAAAGAGAGTGGAGATGAGAGACAGGGTGAGAAAGAGGGTCTTTACATAAAAAAAGGTCGACAATGATGGGTAAGCATGATTAGTACGAGGGTAAAGTATATATCATACAACCATTGTCATATACAAGGAGCCCGTAGCAACGCACGTACATTATACTAGTTGTTACAGATTTGGTGGCCCACCTCCCGCAACAAAAGGAAAAAAAGCCACGAACATCCTAGCTAAATATGTGTGGCGGGAGAATTTTTCCTCCAAACAAACCGGCCAACGCTAACTACTCCCTAATCTGCAGATACAACGCCAAATAGGAGCACATCTCACGTAACCTACTCTTCCTTTTCTTTGTTCATGGAAATTATTCCCATAAATAATCTTACCCCGTACCAAACGTGGGACTGGGACAAACATGCCACTTCCCAAGCCTAACCCCTTGGCCAACTCCCTCTCATAAATTCCCAATCCATTTCCTTTAAACTACCAAACACACTGGGGAGCTTAGTGATATACTCCCTCCGTCCGGTGAAGAGTGTACATCTAGAGATTTTAGGACAAATTATGGAGTTAATTAAAAATTGCATTGGAAAAGTGCAAGCCACCATCTCTCTCCTCTTTAATTAACCAACCCCCAATGAGCTAAGTGCATGTAGAAATTAAGAAGACCATGTGTAGATTGCTATTGGTCTTGATTACCGTGTGATGATAAAGATGTATTTTTTTACTTTAAAGTGTATTGGGAAGATAGAAGTACACTTTTTTATGGACAAATTTTGAAGCCAAATGTACACTCTTTACCGGACGGAGGGAGTAAGTAGGAGCTTGCTCGCAACATTTTTAGGCTTTTTATCATTCCATCATATAAGGATATCGGCCTCCCAGCTGTCTATTTCATTAATCAAGGGACCCGTACGGTTGTGCTAATGAAGGTAAGACAAAATACTATATTCAACCTTCGGTACCTCTGCTGGCTTCGAGGTTGAGTAGACGGATGCCGGAGCTGGTTAACATAAACCAGTCGGCCTTCATCAAAGGGCGAAGTATACACGATAACTTCCTGTTGGTTAGACAGATGGCGAGGAGACTGCACAAGAGGAAGGCCAAAGGGGTGCTTCTAAAGCTCGACATTACGAGAGCGTTCGACTCGCTGTCCTGGCCCTTTCTTTCCGAGGTCTTGAGAGCTAAGGGGTTCTCGGAGAGATGGAGATCTTGGGTGGCAACGTTGCTATCGACGGCAACTTCCAGAGTTCTGGTGAACGGCCGTGCGGGGGAGAAGTTCTCGCATGCGTGCGGGCTTAGGCAGGGAGACTCGCTCTCGCCACTTCTTTTTGTGATTGCTATGGATGTACTCACGGCTATTATTGGCAAGGCACACGAAGAGCAGGTGCTGACCAAGATTAATGGATGTGGGCCGATGCAACAGCGGTCGCTGTATGCCGACGACGTGGTGCTATTCATCAAACCGACGAGATCGGACCTGGCTTTTGTCAAGGAGGTTCTCAGCATCTTCGGGGCAGCGTCAGGATTGAGGGTGAACTTTGAGAAATCCTCAGCTATTTTGATCAGAGGAGAAGGAGTGGACGAGGAACGGCTGCGGGACACCTTGCCTTGGAAGATCGAGAAGTTTCCGTGCAAGTACTTGGGGATGCAACTAAGCATTAAAGGACTAAAGAGATCGGACTGGCAACCTATCATTGATGCAGCCCTTCGGATTCTGCCGGGTTGGCAAAGGGGCATGGTGACAAGGCCCGGGAGACTTATTCTGGTCAATCAGGTCATGCGAGCGCGACCAACACATCACCTGATTATTGCTGAAGCTCCAAAATGGGCTGTGGAGAAGGTGAACAAAGGATGCAGGGCCTTCTTCTGGTCCGGGTCTGAGGAGATACATGGCGGGAAATGCGTGGTGGCATGGGACAGGGTATGCATGCCGAGGAATCTTGGAGGGCTCGGAGTGACTGACCTGCACAAACACGGCATTGCCCTGAGATTGAGATGGGAATGGCTGAAGAGAACGGACTCGTCGCGGCCATGGCAGGGGCTGTGTAACATGGTGGACAAGCAGGCACAGGAGGCGTTCACGAGCATGGTTAGTTGGCAGATTGGAGACGGATCGAAGACGCTATTTTGGAAAGATCGATGGTTACGTGGCTATACGGTAAAGGAGATTGCGCCGTTACTTGCAAAGAAAGTAAGGACACAAGTGGCCAACAGGAGGCTGGTGAGAGAGGGTCTCTTTATGCATGCGTGGACAAACGATATAAGAGGAGATCTGGATACGGAGGGCCTGGCACAATTTGTCAGACTTTGGGATGTTTTGCTAGAAGTGCAACTGACACAGGAGGTGGAGGATAGACCGATCTGGGCATGGAACACCACTGGAATCTACTCGGCCGCATCGGCATATAAGATGATGCGCGAAGGGGGGATCAGGTTCCAGTCGACGGCAGCTATATGGAAGTGCTGGACGTCGCTGGGGTGCAAGATCTTCATGTGGCTCGCCATCCTGCATAGGCTCTGGACGTCTGATCGGCGTGTGCGACACGGGTTGCAAGATGCAATATCGCCTTGCTATCTTTGTGATCAGGAAGAGGACACAATCGAACGCATACTCATGCAATGTGTGTTCGCCGGGCAGGTTTGGCACATGTGCTTCATGGAGACGGAGACTAATCTCTCGCTCATGCCCACGGGACAAGAATCTCTCCAAGTCTGGTGGAACTCGGCTCGGAAGCAGGTAGCGAAAGCGCAGCGCAAGGACTTTGATGCGATGGTGATGCATGTGTGTTGGTGCATTTGGAAGCAAAGGAATGGAAGAGTCTTCGGTAGAAATGATAATTGTAATGAGCGAGGCACGTTTCAGGTCATCATGAGAGAGCGACACCTTTGGGCGGTCGCGAGAAGGGGTGGAGTCCAACCGAATAGCGAGTAGTCAGCTAGAGGGAGTGGAGTAGGGGTTGGTAGGCTCGCCGTGTATGAGGCCTGCGTTTGTAAAAAACTATTGTAAATATTTTTCTCCCTTCTATAAAGCTAAGGTACGCCTTTGACGTATTCTTGAAAAAAAAAACCTTTGGTACCTCCGTGGCAAAAGAAGGCTATAGAGAGGAGGCAGCAGAACGGGCCTGCTCAGCTAGCTTTAAGTTTTGTTCCGCATCATTAAGTTTTACAAGATTACCGATTTATATATAACTATGCTGACTGGATAGTTACTAGTAGCATATACGGGTCATTGCTCCATGTTTTCAAACATGCAAGTGGCGTGCATTCCAATAATTATCTGCATATGTACGAATCATGGTAGGGATCTGATCTTGGAAGTAGTCGAATACAGTAGAAGTTCCCACATTATCTTGAATATCTTGGTACGCAGCTCCATATTCGTGCGAGTTTGCAAGGGAGCTCGTGACTGCCTCCGGCGAGCGGAGACAAGGCCGTGGCCCTCCGGCCTTCTCCCTCATCTCGACACCGACGACGACAAGGCGCCGTTCATTTCTGCAACATCACTGTTGTTGTAAAAATAATAATATCCGCAACAAGACCGCTGTTGCAAAAAAAAATCACAACAAGATCTTTGTTGCAAAAGAAAAATCCTACAACAAGACCTCTGTTGCAAAAAAATTCCGCAACACAACCTCTGTTGCGCAAAAAATTCCGCAACTCAATCTTTGTTGCATAAAAGTATCGCAATACAATCTCTGTTACAAATGATTCTGCAACATCTCTCTTGCAAAGTGGAGAAAAGACGTTCACCCCACTAGATCTACGTCAGATCCAACGGCTCGCGAGGCGACGGATCTTTTAAAAAGGTCCTCCGACCGACGTGTAGCAGCCTCCTTCATTTTTTAATTGAATTTTTTTCTGCAACATCTTCCTTGTTGCAAAAATCCTTCCGCAACACCATCTTTGTTGCAGAAAGTTGAAAGATGAAAAAAGTTCTTGTAACACAACCTTTGTTGCAAAAATATTTCTGCAACATGACCTTTGTTGCAAAAATAACGCGCTGGGCTAAAAAACGCTTTAGATGGTTTCGCAACGAAGCCGTTATTGCACAATGAACATCGCAACAACCAGCTTGTTGCAATTCACGACGCGCACGGTTGGGGAGATCCAATGGCTATTTTTACGTCAATCTGATGACCCCAAAGGCGGCCTACGTTTTCGTTTTATCCGCCGGCGAACCTGCAAGGAAAAAGCTATCGCTCGGCGGATCTAGCGCGGGTGTCCGCACTTCTTTGATCGACACGTGGCCTACTGGACCACGGATGTCTCTCTACCTCCGACGGGCTCGCGGCGAACGACGGTGGTGTTTTTGTTTTGCAACATCTACTCTATTGCAAGAAATATATTTCTGCACATCATTGTCGGTGTCAAAACCGGCAGATCTCGGGTAGGGGGTCCCGAACTGTGCGTCTAGGATCGATGTTAACAGGAGATGGGGGACACGATGTTTACCCAGGTTCGGGCCCTCTTTATGGAGGTAATACCCTACTTCCTGCTTGATTGATCTTGATGAATATGAGTATTACAAGAGTTGATCTACGACGAGATCGTAATGGCTAAACCCTAGAAGTCTAGCCTATATGAATATGGTAATGAGTATGTATATCCTTTCCGGACTAACCCCTTCGGTTTATATAGACACCGGGGGGATCTAGGGTTTACATGGAGTCGGTTACATGAGAAGGAATCTTCATAGTTGGTCACCAAGCTTGCCTTCCACGTCAAGGAGAGTCCAATCTGGACACGGGTACGGTCTTCGGTCTTCCTGTCTTCACAGCCCATCAGTCCGACCCATGGATAACAGGCCGGATGCCGAGGACCCCTTAATCCAGAACTCCCTCAGTATCCCCTGAACCTGGCTTTCAATGACGAGGAGTCCAGCGCGCAGATTGTCTTCGGCATTGCAAGGCGGGTTCCCCTTTTTCCGAACTCCAAGATAGTCTTCGGATGCGATGATATTATCCGGATCTGTTACACACACCATACACAAACGCAGAGAGAATATAATATTTGCACGAATCTAATCTGTTAACAGCTTCTTTTCAACATGACATGGCGTCTGTCCGGTCATAATTTCGAACCGTTTTTCTTCTGCCATCCCACGTTTCGAGATGCGGTTGCTATTGGCACGTCTTGTCGAAACAGAGATCGTGTCCCCTTATTGCGGGATTCTCATCAATGCAGGCATGGGTAACTCAACCGTGCCGTTTATACAGCCCTTGGGAACAGGCGAATCCTAAGGCGAGTGAGGAGGCATTTAATATTTGCTGCCTTTATAAGGGGATAAGGATTCCCCCTTCCTCTTCTCACGCTCTCTCTTCGTCTCCGCCTTTTTGATTTCAAGCTCCAGCGCCCAAGTTCTCATCTCCTTTCCACTCAAGCAACCATGTCCGGATCCGATGGTCAGGGCAAGTGGATGGTCTCCTCCGTCAAGGAGGAGGACATTACTGAGCTCCGGGCGGCCGGATATTTGGCAAAGGAGATCACCCATCGTCTGCCGGCAGAGGGACAAGTCGTCCCCACGCCGGAGCCCACAGAGAGGGTAGTATTCATCCCCCATTTCTTCCGCGGGCTAGGGTTTCCACTCCACCCCTTCGTCCGTGGGCTAATGTATTATTACGGGGTAGGTTTCCATGATCTATCCCCGAATTCCTTCCTCAACATCTCGCGTTTATCGTCGTGTGCGAGGCCTTCCTCCGCATCCACCCCCACTTCGGGCTGTGGCTCAAAGTTTTCAACGTGAAGCCGAAGGTGGTAGACGGCCAGCACGCGGAGTGCGGAGGAGCCATGGTGAGCAAGCTGCCCAATGTCTCCTGGCCGAAAGGTATTTTTGTGGAGTCAGTGAAGGAGTGGCAGAGACAATGGTTCTACATCACAGAACCCCGCGGCACCACCTGGGCCGCGGCTGCCGAATTCCGCTCTGGTGCTCCCATGCGGCTCACCTCTTGGGTCGAGAAGAGTCCGGATTGGTGTTCGTCTGATGAGCTGATAGCGTTGTAGACGCGCGTTCAGAGCATGATAGCCAAGGACATCAAGCTCGTCGATGTGATCCAGGTGATGCTAGTTCGTCGGATTCTTCCATGCCGGCGCAAAGGACGACCTCTGTGGGATTTCAACCCGAAGAAGCATCGGACCCCGGTGAGGCTCTTCGAGACCACCCACGAAGATGCCTAGAAGTTGCTCTTTAAGGGCAACGAGAAACCTCCGGCCACGGATTCAGACCGTGGTCACGACTGTACACATCCCGCTAGCGAGGTATGTTACTTTTGACGTAACCCCAACTTAAATGTTTCGAGGATGATGTCTGAGATTTTATTATTGCTCCCTCAGGACTGGATGGAGAGGGCAAAGCGGATCCAGTGTCCGGCTCCGCTGCCTGAAGAACCGGTCATCCCACGCCTAGCGAAGATGCTAGTGTCGGTGCCATACAAGGCGCCGGAGAAGAAGGCCAAGGGGGCCAAGAGTGGCCCCCGTCGCAAGGGAACTTCGGACGCGACGTCCGAAGACGACGAGGCCCATTCCTCTGTCCCTAAGGACAATGACGATGAAGAGGAGGAGGAGGAAAACAACCCTCCTCCCGAGGAGAAGAAGAAGAGGGCGGCCTTGGCACATCCGGAGGCGAAAGCGCCCAAAAAGGGGAAGGGCGCCCCAGCGGTCAATACCGCGTGGGACGTTGACAGTAGTCCGGAACGATGCCCCCGCACAAAACCCCAGGCCGCATCGTAAGTGACATGGCTTATTTGTGCGCACATCCAGCCATTTCTCTTTATTATTTTAACATGGTTAACTACACTATTGCAGTCCGGCCCGTGACCTTATCCAGCGATCCTCATCTGGAGGTTCGTTGGCTCCATCGGAGATGGCGAGCATGTCGCCACGGCCTGCTTACTCCCCCGGGGCCAGGGACGACACGGAAGTGCTGTCCCGAAGGACCGCTCCGAAGGGAGGAGCCCAGGACCTTGTCCGGGAGGCGCCACAAGGCGAGACCTCTACTGCCGGACACATGGGGGAGCCAATCCCCATGGAGACTGGCGAAGAGGGCCGTATCCAGTTCGGCCCTCAGCCGGATATGATTCCGGAGACCCATATGGCTCTGGAGTCGGGCGAGCAACCCTCTTTGAAAGAGGGGGGGTGCGCCGCCTCCACCGGTGGCTCCTGTCCATCCAGGAGCGCCGGATGATCTAATGGGGGCGCTACGAAGCGCCTCCGTCGTGGACGAGCACCGTGTCCTTATGGGTGCAGTGATCGAGAAGGTTCAGTCCACCAAGAGCGGACTGAATGAAGCCTGCAGCCTGTTAACATGTTTCGAGGTAAGAAAGAGAAAAACCCCGTGTAGTCCGTAGCCCCTGAGACGCTGTCTGGTGTTCGGCGAGAAGAACCGGACAGAGGATCAATCCTTAATTATAATAGGCTGACTGAATATGTATTGATAAGCAAGCGTCCCTGTTGGCCGCGACATCGCATGCTGCCGAGGTCTCCGAATTGAAGCGGAGGCTGGACCGGACCGAGAACGAGTTCAACGAGGTTAGAGTTCGGCTCCAGGAAAAGCAAGGTGAGGAACGACCTGCTATATGTTCGGGAAAGAATAAGCGCTGTATATTTGACAGCGGTATTGTGATACGTGCAGAAGCCGTGACCGAGGTCGAGGCCCTGAGGAAGGCCCTGGGCGAGGCCGAGGAGAAGGCTTTCCAGCAGCAAGCCGCCCGTAAGAAGCTAAAGGCCCGGGTCAAAGAAGTCCAGCAGGAGCTCTAGGATGCGGTTAACAAATGTGAGACCTTGGAGAATGATGCGTCGGCTCAAGGGGCCGAGCTCACCAAGGCTCGTCAGAGCGCGGAGACCGCACGGAATGAGGCCCAGGCCGCCCTCCAGGAGATCCAGGAGGCCAAGAAGATCACGGCGGGTAAGGCTTTTAAGATGCAAAGCAAGTATGCGGAGAAGCAGTACCTTTTACTAACCCGGGTTCGGAGTTCCCCGGGGGCTTTTGCTGATCTACCATGCAGTGTGTCGGACGCCGTGGAGTTCTATCGAGCCGAAGGAGGGGGTTCCACGGAGAAGCTCTTCTGGTCGCAATATGCGGTGTCAGAGCCTCCCGTGTCCTTCACCGATCAGCTGAAACAGCTGGTGGAGCTGCACAGGGTGGCCGAATTAGCCATGAGGGATTTGACAATCCGGCTATGGCCAGCCGAAGCTATGCCTGGCAGCTACTTCGGACTCGTGAGGCGGATGGTGAACGCCTGTCCTCGGCTGGACATCATCAAGCGCTCCGCCTGTATTGAAGGTGCCCATATGGCCTTCGCTCGCTGCAAGATGTGGTGGGCGAAGATGAACGACGTTGAAGTTGCCAGCGGGCCGCCGGAGGGCAAGGAGCACCGCACACCCGAGCGATATTTCGCGGATGTCGTAGAGGGGTCTCGACTTGTGGCGGTGCAATGTTCGCAGGACATTGTATTTGAATAAATGTATTTATGTTGCGCTTGCCTTGTATTTTGGGAACAAAGCTGGTTTTTGTAAAATAATTTTATTATGCTTTGAAGTGTTTCCTCCTGTGCGGCCATGTTGTTTGTAATATGAGGGTTGGCCAGTCGTCGGCTTCTGCCCTCGCGTAGGTAGTACGAAGGTGTTCGGGATGGATTCTAAACAATCTTGATCCAATTATATGGTCCTTTGGAGGAGTTGTTTAGCGCAACGAACAAGGCAATCAGACTGTACGGCTTAAACGCCCTCACTTAGCCATAGGAGTTTTATAATTAAGCAAGTGTGCAGCCCCTGGTCCAAGCCAGGGTGCTGTCAGCATCTGATCGGGAAGTGCCGATCCTTCGCATGACGTGGAAAAAATCTCCAACGATTTTGTAACCCTCGAACAGCTGACCGGCTCTCGCCGTATCATGACAGTCAGTTTTCGGCTTTCTCTACTGAGGTGCTCATCCGGTCAAGGCCAGGGCACAATCACAGTAGTTCTCCCTTTACTACCCTAGCCGATAGAGCGGAACGTAGGGTCGCAAGCACAGGAGCCGGGCGACCCAACTATTGACCAAAGACATGATTCGGAGACAATGCATATAATGCTAAATTCGGGGTGCCGAACTTATATATAAGAAGTGTTCGGACTGTGCTGCCGTATTGTGGGGCGACAGGTAGCCCCTGGCGAACGTAAAAGAGTGTCGATGCAGCAAATAAGCAGATCGAAATAAAATGAAGTAAGAAGCAAAAACCACAGAAACTGGGCCACGAACCATTTTTATTATAACTGGATGGATACGTCAAGGCTTATCTTGTACAGATGGTGCGAGAAGTATCCGGCTATTTAACATGCCGGAGTCAATAGGGCGCAGCGTGTGGGTCATGAGAAATAAGTTGAATACCATCAAGAAGAATGTATAAAGGTTACCCTACACACCTGGGTTGCTTGCCTCCGTTGTATGCCAATCCTTCTAAAGTACTTGCGATCAGGCCCGCGGAAAAAGGTACCTGAAACAAGAAAAAGTGAAAGCACACGTGCTTCCTGGGTGATTTTGGTAATTAATGTCAACATATCTCTTGTTGGACTAATGCTTCTACCTAGTATGTTTCAGATAAGTTCAACAATGGAGTGGCATGGACTAGAGGATGTGGAACCCCTTCAATATGCTAAGGACAAATGATTGGCTCAAGCTCAAAGCTCAGGACTCTACATTTTCTATTTTAGTGATCCAAGATCACATTGAGTCCATAGGAAAGCCAATACTATTAAGAAGGGATGAGGTGTTGCTTAATGGCTTGCTTGCTCAAAGTGCTTAGTGATATGCTCCAAAGCCCTCAACCACTTTCTCACTTCCAAATATGTCCCAAACCAAAAGTCAAACTCGGCCCCACCGATTCTTTTCATCCAGAGCCACCGAGTTCAGTTGACATAGCCACTGCCAGAAACCCTAATCAATTCGGTCTCACCGATGGGATCTCAGTCTCACCGAGATGGGCATGCAAACTCTTTGTTGCCTATTACAATATTTTCGATCCCACCGAGATATGCAATCGGCCCCACCGAGTTTGCTTGGCCAACTCTCTGTTTCACTCATTACCCAAATTGGTCCCACCGAGTTTGAGTAATCGGTCCAACCGAGTTTTGGATTTACCCTAACCCTAGCACATCGGTCCCACCGAGTTGATCCAGTCGGTCCCGCCGAAATGCCTAACGGTCACATTATGAACCAAATCGGTCTGACCGAGTTCTCTGAATCGGTCCCACTGAGTTTGGTGATTTGTGTGTAACGGTTAGATTTTGTGTGGAGGCTATATATACGCCTCCACCCACTCTTCATTCGTGAAGAGAGCCATAAGAACATGCCTACACTTCCAATACATATTTTCTGAGAGAGAACCACCTACACTTGTGTTGAGGTCAAGATATTCCATTCCAACCACATAAATCTTGATCTCTAGCCTTCCCCAAGTTGCTTTCCACTCAAATCTTCTTTCTACCAAATCCAATCATATGAGAAAGAGTTGAGTGTTGGGGAGACTATCATCTGAAGCACAAGAGCAAGGAGTTCATCATCAACACACCATTTGTTACTTCTTGGAGAGTGGTGTCTCCTAGATTGGCTAGGTGTTACTTGGGAGCCTCCGTCAAGAATGTGGAGTTGAACCAAGGAGTTTGTAAGGGCAAGGAGATCGCCTACTTCGTGAAGATCTACCCTAGTGAGGCAAGTCCTTCGTGGGCGACGGCCATGGTGGGATAGACAAGGTTGCTTCTTCGTGGACCCTTCGTGGGTGGAGTCCTCCGTGGACTCGCGCAACCGTTACCCTTCGTGGGTTGAAGTCTCCATCAACGTGGATGTATGATAGCACCACCTATCGGAACCACGGATAAAAAAAATCTCCGTGTCTCCAAATTGCGTTTGCACACTCCAATCCCTTCTCTTTACATTCTTGCAACTTGCATGCTTTACTTTCCGCTGCTCATATACTCTTGTATGCTTGCATGCTTGCTTGATATGTATTGTGAATGTTTAAACTTGTGCTAAAACTCCACATCAACTTAAGAGAAATTAAAAAGTTCAACTTTTTTTGATTAGAGTCTATTCACCCCCCCTCTAGACACCTCTTCTCGATCCTTTCAATTGGTATCAGAGCTTTGGTCTCCATTGCCTTGGTTTAAACACCTTTGGAGGAAGATGGATGTGTCTACTTTGGGGAGTCTTAGACGTAGAGTGCCTATTCTCGATTGAGAGTTTTTCTATGAGTGGAAAAATGAAATGCTTGAGATTTTCAATGAATATCATTTGAACAAGCACATTACTAGCCCTTGTGCACCTCATATTGATCCTTTGCATCCCACACCCGAAGAGGATTGTAACGCCCACGATGCGGCTATATCTCCCACGTGTCGAGGCACGACTTACAGGCATAACCGCATTGTGGTTTTGTCGCAAGAAGGGTCATCTTCACACAATCCCATGTAATGAACAAGAATGGGATAACGAGAGTTGGCCTACAATCGCCACTTCACACAATACATAAATTAATTCATACATCATCCAAAATCCACACATAGACCGACTACGGTCAAATCCAAATGAAAATAAGATAACCCCAAATGCTAGATCCCCGATCGTCCCAACTGGGCTCCACTACTGATCATCAGGAAACGAAACATAGTAACGACCACGTTCCTCATCGAACTCCCACTTGAGCTCGGTTGCATCATCTGCACTGGTATCGTCGGCACCTGCAACTGTTTTGGTAGAATCTGTGAGTCACGAGGACTCAGCAATCTCACACCCGCGAGATCAAGACTATTTAAGCTTATAGGAAAGGATGGTGTAATGAGGTGGAGCTGCAGCAGGCACTAAGTATATATGGTGGCTAACATACGCAAAAGAGAGCGAGAAGAGAAGCAACACAACGGTCGCGAAGCTAGAAATGATCAAGAAGTGATCCTGAAACTACTTACGTTCATGCATAACTCAAACCGTGTTCACTTCCCGGACTCCGCTGAGAAGAGACCATCACGGCTACACACACGGTTGATGTATTTTAATTGAGTCAAGTGACAAGTTCTCTACAACCGGACATTAACAAATTCCCATCTGCCACATAACCGCGGGCACGGCTTTCGAAAGATAATACCCTGCAGGGGTGTCCCAACTTAGCCCATTATAAGCTCTCACGGTCAACGAAGGATAAACCTTCTCCCGGGAAGAACCGATCAGTCTCGGAATCCCGGTTTACAAGACATTTCGACAATGGTAAAACAAGACCAGCAAGACCACCCGCTGTGCCGACAAATCCCGATAGGAGCTGGACATATCTCGTTCTCAGGGCACACCGGATAAGCGAAGCGTACAGGTACCAACGTAACCCAAGTTGCCAAGGGACGGTCCCGCACGGTGCTCTAGTTTGGACCAGCACTCAGAGGAACACTGGCCCGGGGGTTTAAATAAAGATGACCCTCGGGCTCGCGACCCAAGGGAAAAAGGCTTAGGTAGGCAAATGGTAAAACCAAGGTTGGGCCTTGCTGGAGGAATTTTATTCAAGGCGAACTGTCAAGGGGTCCCATAAATCACCCAACCGCGTAAGGAACGCAAACTCAAGGAACATAATACCGGTATGACGGAAACTAGGGCGGCAAGAGTGGAACAAAACACCAGGCATAAGGCCGAGCCTTCCACCCTTTACCAAATATGTAGATGCATTAATTAAATAAGAGATATTGTGATATTCCAAAAATATCCATGTTCCAACATGGAACCAACTTCAACTTCACCTGCAACTAGCAACGCGATAAGAAGGGCTGAGCAAAAGCGGTAACTTAGCCAAACAACGGTTTGCTAGGAAAGGATGGTTAGAGGCTTGACATGGCAATAAGGGAGGCATGATATAGCAAGTGGTAGGTAGCACAACATAGCAATAGAACGAACAACTAGCAAAGCAAAGATAGAAGTGATTTCGAGGGTATGGTCATCTTGCCTGCAAGGTTCTTAGAGTTGTCGAAAGCTTGATCCTCGTAAGCGTACTCAACAGGTTCCTCGTTCACGAACTCGTCTCCCGGCTCTACCCACAGCAAGAACACAAGCAATGGAACCACAATCAATCACGGGAAATGCACAAGCAACATGATGCAAAACATGCATGATATGCGAGATGTGATATGCGATGCATATGCGTGCTCCGGAAGAAAAAGGATGAACAAGGTAGCAACTTGGTGAACCAAGTATTCCACTGGAAAGATGAGATGATTTCGATCGAAATCGATATAAAGATCACCGGAAACGGATGCACGGTTTGCAAATGGCAAGCAAAACAGGAATGACACGAATCTGCGATTAACAGCATGATAGCACTTAGAATACATCAAGTAACTATGCTAAAACACCCCAATATAGCAAAAAAGCACATGGAAGTAATCTAAAGGAGATGCTTGACAAAATATGAACACTGAGCTACGGCTAGATCATAAAATAACAGGTTCAAACAAGCATGGCAAAAGTGCAAAAGATATCAGGATCACAGACTTAGTGAAATTACTGGACATGGCATAAACAGCATCAGGTAGCAATGTTCAGAGCAAGCAAAACACATGCCACAAGAACTTATCATAGCAAAACAAGGCATGGAATGAATCTACTAAATGCATATAACAAAAGTCCCTTAATGATCATGAGCTAAAAAGGAGTAGAAGATATGATGGCACCCATGTAAACATAGCAAGTTTCGCTAACAGGTTTCAGACTTAGCAGAAAACAGAGCATGGCAGTAACAGAAATTACGAGGGCATTTTGTTGAGCTTGATTCACTCATCACAAAGCAATGCATGGAAAAACAAGCATACCTACAGCAAGACGGCATGTTTATGAGGCTAACCATGGTAAGAGCAAATACATAGCATGTATGGATCAACTACAACAACCTTGGCAAAATTGAATATCATGTTAAGAATCTGCCAGGAATATTTTATAGCCAAAGTAGAGCAAGATTAAGACATACTATGGCACTCCATAATTGCAAACAGGGGCATGGCTGGATAGAGAACAACCATATCTACAAAACATCCTTACTGAACATGCCCAAAAGAAGCATGGATCTCTCTGTAGACACATGGATACATGGCAACAAAATAACAACAGACGCAGACTTAGCAAAATTCTAAGTCCCTGAAAATAGAAACATCACGAAGCCTAGTTTGCATGCTTGTGCTAGTCACCACATAGATCACAAAAATACATGGCATACACCTCTGTAAAGATGGCATGGCATAGATCAAAACACCTGTAGAGCTCATGCCCATAAGATGCACACATCAAATGCAACAAAATAACAAAACATCAAGTTCTGATAAGTAACAGAAGTAAACATCATATAGCACTCTTGCACCAGAGCTTTGGGCATCAAGATAGACTCAAACAAGCATGGCACAATGGAACAAAATGAAGAGCATCTCGTAATGAACATTTCAATATATTACCCGCACGAAACGGAGCTATGTGCAAGGAGTTATGATGTAGACAACATGGCAACAGAGTGCAATATTTTTAGGACTTGGAGAAAATCGCGGGGAGGGGAGAGGTCAACCTCGCGGATCCAGATCGAGATCTGGCGCGGCTTGCCGGAGAGGGAGCTGCTGCTCGCTGGAGAAGAGGCGGAAGAGGGCGGCGGCGGCCGGCGGAGTTGGAGAGGAGGGAGGCGGATCCGGCGACCGGAGAGGGAGGCGGAGGCGCGGGCGGCGGGGCGCCGGGCGCGGGCGTGGAGGCGTACAGAGATGGGCTCGGGGGGGCGAGCGCAGGCCGAGCGGGCCGGCGGCGCGGGGAACTGTGGCGCGCCATGTGGCGGCTCCTGGTTGGTCGGGCGCGGTGGCGGGTTTCGTCCGGCGCCGGGCGGACATGTCTGGCGCGCGGAGGGAACGAGGCTAGGGTTTCGGGACCCGGAATTTGGAGGAGGGAGCACATATTTATAGGTAGAGGGAGCTAGGAAACTCCAAATGCAGTGCGGTTTTCGCCCACACGATCGTGATCCGACGACGGAGAGCATGGAGGGGACTTAGAGGGATTATTGGAATGTTTGGAAGGGTTTTTGCTGCAACACACAAAAGACCTTTGCGGTTACCCGGTTAACCGTTGGAGCATCAAACGACCTCCAAATGGAACGAAACTTGACAGGTGGTCTACCGGTGGTGTACCAAGGCCACTTGGCAAACCTCAGTCCATTCCGAGAACGTTTAACACCCGCTCACGAAAAGAAACAAGAGGGGTGCGCCGGTGCATGTGGGAGTGCCGGATTGCAAAACGGACAACGGGAAAAATGCTCGGATGCATAAGACGAACACATATGCAAAAGCAATGCACATGATGACATGATATGAGATGCATGACATGAACAAAATGCAAACGAAAGACAAAACCCAACCACGGAGGGAATATCATAACACATAGCCGAAAATGGCAAGAGTTGGAGTTACAAATATGGAAAGTTACATCCGGGGTGCTACAAGGATCTTGACATGATTTGCAATCTTAGAACTATCAATCTTATCATAAGAGGATTGACCAAAAAATTGATTGCTAGTTTGCCTACTCTTGATTGTGCTTGTACTATATGGAGATTTCTTGAGGAACGATTTCCAGATTATTCCTTGAAAAATTTAGACGAAATCCTTCATAAATCTATCGCCTTGAGTAAGATGAATTCTAGTGATCCTAGCTTTGGTGATTGTCTATTCGAGCTTACTAATCTCATGCGTGCCAAAGGAGATGTTGGAATCATTAGCAATATCATTTTCGAAGCTATTAGAATTCATAAAGATAACCATATGAATGATCATTTATCTAATGAATTACCCTCTCTAGGAGTTGATCAATCACAAGATGATGTTGAACATGGATACTATGATGAGGATGATGATGATAGTGACTATGATCTTGATGATGCGATGAGACACTTTGGTCTTATGGCAAATCTCCGCGGCTACATGGCCGGAGGAAGGAATGGGTCCTTGATAGAGGATGTACTGATCATATGACCGGAGATAAAGATATGTTTCGTGAGCTTGCTGAAAATGACGGCCCTCGAAAGTATGTCACCTTTGGTGATAACTCAAAGGGTAAGGTGGTTTGCCTCGGTAAGGTGGCCATCTCACATGATAGCTCCATACAAAATGTCATGCTCGTTGAATCTCTTGGGTACAATTTACTTTCAGTATCTAGACTTGTTGATTTCGGTTTCAATGTCTTATTTACTGAGGTAGATTGCCAAGTGTTTCGTAGAGATAATCGTAAAATGGTCTTTACCGGTATACGTAGAGGTGATCTTTACATTGTTGATTTCACTAAAAAGGCTCAACCTAGAACTTGCTTAATTGCTAAATCTTCTAAAGGTTGGTTGTGGCATAGAAGACTAGGTCATGTGGACATGCGAAATCTTGATAAGCTTATTAAAGGTGATCATATCCTTGGAATAAAAGAAGTCATATTTGACAAGGATATACTTTGTAGTGCTTGTCAGGCAGGGAAACAAGTTGGAGGAAGTCATCGCGCGAAGAACATCATGACCACGAGAAGACCACTCGAGCTACTTCACATGGATCTCTTTGGTCCAAATGCCTACAAGAGTCTCGGTGGTAACTCATTTGGTCTAGTTATAGTTGATGATTTTTCAAGATTTACGTGGGTGTTCTTTCTTGATGAAAAATCGCAGGTCCAAAAGATCTTCAAAAACTTCACTAGGAAGGCCCAAAATCAATTTGACGTGAAGATCAAGAAGGTTCGGAGCGACAACGGAGCGGAGTTCAAGAACGCAAATGCAGATACCTTTCTTAACGAAGAGGGGATTTCACATGAGTTCTCGGCTATGTACACACCTCAACAAAATGGAGTTGTTGAGAGGAAGAACCGGGCTCTTATTGAGATGGCAAGAACGATGCTTGATGAGTACAAGACTCCAAAACACTTTTGGGCGGAAGCGGTTGAGACAGCTTGTCATGCTACAAATCGTTTGTATCTTCACAAGCTACTCGGCAAGACGGCATACGAGCTCCTCACCGGTAACAAACCCCAAGTTGGATACTTTCGAGTATTTGGCTCAAAGTGCTACATTCTTGATAAGCATCGTCGTTCTAAATTTGCTCCTAAATCTCATGAATGTTTCCTACTTGGTTATGGCTCAAACTCTCACACTTACCATGTCTACAACAATTTCACCCGAAAGGTTGAAGAGACGGTAGATGTGAAGTTTAATGAATCTAACGGCTCGCAAGTAGAGCAATTGCCAATTGATGTAGGAGACAAAGACCCTTCGGAAGCAATCCAAGACTTGTCTATTGGCAAGATTCGTCCAACGGAGGTGAAGGAGAATACCTCGTCCGTCCAAGTGGAAGCTTCTACCTCATGACAAGGTGAACCAAGAATTGATATGGAAGCATCCACAAGTGGGACACACCAAGATGAAGAAAACGAGGAAGCACACCAAGATGAACATCAACAACCTCCTTCTCCACCACGACAAGAGAATGACAACGTCAACAATGAAGAGGGCCAAGAAGAAGAACAAGATGAAGAGAATGTTCCACCCCGAGCCAAGCCAAAGCTTCCACGAGTTCGAGCAAGAATCGCCAAAGACCATCCCGTCGAGCAAATCTACGATGATATCCAAACCAGGAGAATCACTCGCTCTAAAACTCGTTTGGCTAACTTTTGTGAACATTACTCATTCATATCTAGCATTGAACCTATGAAGGTTGAAGAAGCATTGGAAGATCCGGATTGGATAAACGCTATGCATGAAGAGCTACACAACTTTGAGAGAAATCAAGTGTGGACATTGGTCGAGAAGCCCGACGACAACCACAACATCATTGGTACCAAATGGGTGTTTCGCAACAAGCAAGATGAAGATGGTCAAGTCGTCCGCAACAAAGCACGCCTAGTCGCCCAAGGCTACACTCAAGTCGAAGGTATGGACTATGGTGATACATATGCTCCCGTTGCTAGACTTGAGTCCATTCGCATCTTACTTGCTTATGCTATTCACCATGATATCACCTTGTACCAAATGGACATTAAAAGTGCTTTTCTAAATGGTGAAATTGAGGAGGAAGTTTATGTCAAGCAACCTCCCGGCTTTGTCAATCCTAAGAAACCTAATCATGTTTACAAACTTCATAAAGCCCTTTATGGTCTTAAACAAGCTCCTAGAGCGTGGTATAAATGCTTGACCAAGTTCCTTATTGAAAAAGGTTTTGAAATTGGTAAAATTGATTCTACTCTTTTTACTAAAAGGGTTAATGGAGAACTATTTGTGTGCCAAATTTATGTTGATGATATTATATTTGGTTCAACTAATCCTCATTTCAGTGAGAAGTTTGGAAAGCTAATGTCAGAGAAGTTTGAGATGTCTATGATGAGTGAACTCAAATTCTTTCTTGGTTTGCAAATCAAGCAAACTAAGGAAGGTACCTTTGTTTCTCAAACAAAGTACACCAAGGACTTATTCAAGAAGTTCAATATGCAAGAATGCAAAGGTATGTCTACACCCATGCCTACTAGTGGACATCTTGACTTGACTAAGGATGGCGAACCGGTAGATCAAAAAGTTTACCGCTCTATGATTGGTTCATTGTTATATCCATGTGCCTCCCGTCCTGACATTATGCTAAGTGTGTGCATGTGTGCACGATATCAAGCAGCCCCTAAAGAGTGTCATCTTAAGGCGGTGAAAAGTATAGTGAGATACTTAATACATACACCAAATTTTGGCATTTGGTATCCTAAGAGGTCTTCTTTCGATGTTGTTGGTTACTCCGATTCGGACTATGCCGGAGACAAGGTTGATAGAAAGTCCACTTCGGGTACTTGTCAATTTCTTGGTAGATCTCTTGTGTCTTGGTCCTCCAAGAAACAAAACTCGGTATCCTTATCCACCGCCGAAGCGGAATACATTGCCGCTGGATCATGTTGTGCTCAATTACTTTGGATGACCCAAACTCTTAAAGATTATGGGATATATGTGAAACATGTTCCATTGCTTTGTGACAATGAAAGTGCTATTAAGATTGCTCACAATCCCGTGCAACATTCTCGAACTAAGCATATTGAAGTTCGTCATCATTTCATTCGAGATCATGTTGCTAAAGGGGACATTGATCTTAAGCATGTTCATATCGATAAGCAATTAGCGAATATATTTACCAAACCGCTTGATGAGAAAGTCTTTTGCCGGTTGAGAGGTGAATTGAACATCATTGATGCTTCAAACTTGGAGTAGGAACTCCATTTGGATACATGCAAGGCATGAGCCTTTGACTAATCCTTGATATTCCTTTCATGATGCTATCTATATTTCTTGGATATTCTTGCACCCTTGCATTCTATCTAACCCTTGTAGGTACTTGGATGAATCTAAATCCATGAAATTGCAACTCACTCATATCTTGAGCAATTTCTACATCACCAAGTCTCTATACAATGGTGGTTGAAGACGAGGAAGCACAAAACCCTTCAAATATATCCTTTGACAAATTCTATGCTAAACCTTATGATTATCATTTCGGATACACAAGTGCTCTTCCTTGCAAAACTAACCCATGTAGGTAGATGAACTCAAATTCCAAGTGGTGCTTCCAACTCTTGATGAGCTACATCAACCTTGAGCAACCCACACAAGTTCAACTACATGATCAAGATCAACACCACCACCCAAGGTATGTTATTCCATCTTAGAGAAGCTTTACTCCAAGACATGGGTCAAAGCAACTCAACAAGATGAGAATACATCAAGATGCTTAAACGAAAAATGGTAACCCCATTTTGAGCTTAAACGATGAGTATGACCAAAGATCAAGTGACCTCACTTGACTCCTAAGTCAATATACTCTAACATAGGTGACTTTGTCACCGCCCATTCCTAGATGAAGTTCTCTTGTGTTTCCTCTTGCATTTGTCTCATGCATATGTGTTTCCCCTTTCAAAAAAAAACTTCATCTAGACCTTTTCATTTCTTCTTGTTCTGCATTTTCTGCATCCAATTCTTTGCAAATCTTTCAGCAAATTCCTTGCAAATCCTTGTGAGATCTTAAGTGCCTAGTGAGCTGAGGTGACAAGTGTTTTCTCTGTGATGGACTCGGTCACACCGGGTTGTTTCCTTCGGTCCAACCGAATTCTCTCGGTGCCACCGAAGCTCACAACTCGGTGCCACCGATTTCACTACAGGAAAGACAACTTGCCACTTATTCCTGCAGTCTTCTTGCTCCAGCTCCACTCAATGATTCTTGTCCTCTACCAGCATCACATTCAATTTGCTTTGTGACTCAAGGACCAAACCCTTCTGAAATAAAACACAAAATCCAGAAGAGCCCTTCTTAGAAATTGATGTCAAAGGGGGAGAGAGAGATTACATCAAAGCTTAAGCCAAATCACTCCTATAGGGGGAGAGGATACTCAGGGGGAGTGTGTAAGAAACCCCAGGTGCTTTAGAGAAGTTACATGTCTTTAAGAGGGGAAAGACATGTTCATATTTGATTGCTTGCATTAGCTCAAGCTCTGTTGTTTTCTTTTCTTTTGCTCTGATTTTTTGTTCCCTATCATCTCCCAATATCCCATGGAGTACTCAGTTGGGGACATGTCTATATCCAATGGAGTACTCAGTGCTCACTCTCTACATGTCATCCCAGTCTTGATACCTTTGTGGTTCTTTTGTTTGCTCTGGCTAGTAGATGTATCTGTGTTATCTAACCTTGTTTACTCAGGTTCATTCCCTTCTAAGCCAACTCAAGACCATAAGGTAAGTATATGCATCACAACCATGTGCATGAGGATTTCTTGCTGATGTACATATTGTTTGCAAGAAGGACTCATGAGCATGAGGGTACATTTCCTATATTCACATCATTTGCTCTGATGCATATAGCCAAGATACATGTAACACATGGCTTGCTCTTTCATGCTTATGCAGTCACATGCTCCTATGTTCCATATTTACATGAGTGCATTCATATAGGGGGAGCCTATGCATGTTGCATGTCTTTCCAAAGCTTTACTTGTTGCTCTCTCTATATCTTTATCTAAAGCTTTGATGTATGTTGCCATCAATTACCAAAAAGGGGGAGATTGAAAGCACAAGTGCTCTCTGGGTGATTTTGGTAATTAATGTCAACATATCTCTTCTTGGACTAATGCTTCTACCTAGTATGTTTCAGATAAGTTCAACAATGGAGTGGCATGGACTCGAGGACGTGGAACCCCTTCAATATGCTAAGGACAAATGATTGGCTCAAGCTCAAAGCTCAGGACTCTACATTTTCTATTTTAGTGATCCAAGATCACATTGAGTCCATAGGAAAGCCAATCCTATTAAGAAGGGATGAGGTGTTGCTTAATGGCTTGCTTGCTCAAAGTGCTTAGTGATATGCTCCAAAGCCCTCAACCCCTTTCTCACTTCCAAATATGTCCCAAACCAAAAGTCAAACTCGGCCCCACCGATTCTTTTCATCCGGAGCCACCGAGTTCAGTTGACATAGCCACTGCCAGAAACCCTAATCAATTCGGTCTCACCGATGGGATCTCGGTCTCACCGAGATGGGCATGCAAACTCTCTATTGCCTATTACAATATTTTCGGTCCCACCGAGATATGCAATCGGCCCCACCGAGTTTGCTTGGCCAACTCTCTGTTTCACTCACTACCCAAATCGGTCCCACCGAGTTTGAGTAATCGGTCCAACCGAGTTTTGGATTTACCCTAACCCTAGCACATCGGTCCCACCGAGTTGATCCAGTCGGTCCCACCTTAATGCCTAACGGTCACATTATGAGCCAAATCGGTCTGACCGAGTTCTCTGAATCGGTCCCACCGAGTTTGGTGATTTGTGTGTAACGGTTAGATTTTGTGTGGAGGCTATATATACCCCTCCACCCACTATTCATTCGTGAAGAGAGCCATCAGAACATGCCTACACTTCCAATACATATTTTCTGAGAGAGAACCACCTACACTTGTGTTGAGGTCAAGATATTCCATTCCAACCACATAAATCTTGATCTCTAGCCTTCCCCAAGTTGCTTTCCACTCAAATCTTCTTTCTACCAAATCCAATCCTATGAGAGAGAGTTGAGTGTTGGGGAGACTATCATTTGAAGCACAAGAGCAAGGAGTTCATCATGAACACACCATTTGTTACTTCTTGGAGAGTGGTGTCTCCTAGATTGGCTAGGTGTTACTTGGGAGCCTCCGTCAAGATTGTGGAGTTGAACCAAGGAGTTTGTAAGGGCAAGGAGATCGCCTACTTCGTGAAGATCTACCCTAGTGAGGCAAGTCCTTCGTGGGCGACGACCATGGTGGGTGGAGCCCTCCGTGGACTCGCGCAACCGTTACCCTTCGTGGGTTGAAGTCTCCATCAACGTGGATGTACGATAGCACCACCTATCGGAACCACGGATAAAAAAAATCTCCGTGTCTCCAAATTGCGTTTGCACACTCCAATCCCTTCTCTTTACATTCTTGCAACTTGCATGCTTTACTTTCCGCTGCTCATATACTCTTGTATGCTTGCATGCTTGCTTGATATGTATTGTGAATGTTTAAACTTGTGCTAAAACTCCACATCAACTTAAGAGAAATAAAAAACTGCAACTTTTCTTGATTAGAGTCTATTCACCCCCCTCTAGACACCTCTTCTCGATCCTTTAAAGAAGTAAAGTATGTGTGTCCGGGATCGGTCTGGCCGAACTGTAGACCCCGGGTTATCTTGTGCCTCCGTCGATGTCCATGGAATTTTGAGTGCGTAATTGTATACGCGTGGTACGGTACGAATGCCACAACCTCATTGGGACTGGGACGGAGGCCGAATTGCTAGTCGAGCTCTTGACGAGCCGCGCTGTCCTGTTGCAGTGTAGTCCGGACCCTCTTGATGGTGTCCAGGGGCTCGGCAACTGGATTATAATGCTGCTTGAGAAGGCCGCTCTGTACTTCTGCTGCTAGGGCGGCGGTGTGCTCCTCTATTCGGAGGGAGCGTTTTGTATTGCCATTGACTGTTATGACGCCGCTTGGACCGGGCATCTTGAGCTTGAGATAAGCATAGTGTGGCACTGCGTTAAATCTAGCAAACGCGGTTCGTCCGAGCAGTGCGTGGTAGCCGCTGCAGAAGGGGACGATATCGAAGATTAACTCTTCGCTTCGGAAGTTGTCCGGAGAACCAAAGACCACCTCCAGCGTGATTGAGCCCGTACAGCGGGCCTCTACGCCTGGTATAACTCCTTTAAAGGTAGTCTTTGTTGGTTTGATTCGTGAGGGATTAATGCCCATCTTCCGCACTGTATCCTGGTACAGCAGGTTGAGGCTGCTTCCACCATCCATCAGGACTCGTGTTACGTGGAATCCGTCGATGATTGGGTCAAGGACCAGTGCGGCCGAACCGCCATGGCGGATACTAGTCGGATGATCTCGACGATCGAAGGTGATCGGAAATGACGACCACGGATTGAACTTTGGGGCGACTGGCTCTACCGCGTAGACGTCCCTGAGTGCCCGTTTGCGCTCCTTTCTAGGGATGTTCGTGGCGTATATCATGTTCACCGTTTTGACTTGAGGGGGAAATTTCTTCTGCCCCCCCGTGTTCGGCTGCCGGGGCTCTTCGTCCTCGTCCTCACTTTGTGATCCCTTTTCTTTGTTTTCGGCGTTTAACTTGCCGGCCTGCTTGAAGACCCAACAATCCCTGTTGGTATGATTGGCTTGCTTACCCGGGGTGCCATGAATTTGGCACGGACGGTCGAGTATGCGGTCCAGGCTGGAAGGTCCTTCGTTGTTTCTTTTGTAGGGCTTCTTCCGTTGGCCGGACTTGGAGCCACTGAATCCGGCGTTGACTGCGGTGTCATCGGTGTTGTCGCCATTGCTTCGGCGTTTGTGTCTATTGCGCCGAAGCTTGCCGGTGCTGTTCTTGGCCTCAGTGGGGCCTGTTGGAAATATGCCCTAGAGGCAATAATAAATTGGTTATTATTATATTTCCTTGTTCATGATAATCGTTTATTATCCATGCTAGAATTGTATTGATAGGAAACTCAGATACATGTGTGGATACATAGACAACACCATGTCCCTAGTAAGCCTCTAGTTGACTAGCTCGTTGATCAGTAGATGGTTACGGTTTCCTGACCATGGACATTGGATGTCGTTGATAACGGGATCACATCATTAGGAGAATGATGTGATGGACAAGACCCAATCCTAAGCCTAGCACAAGATCGTGTAGTTCGTTTGCTAAGAGCTTTTCTAATGTCAAGTATCATTTCCTTAGGCCATGAGATTGTGCAACTCCCGGATACCGTAGGAATGCTTTGGGTGTACCAAACGTCACAACGTAACTGGGTGGCTATAAAGGTGCACTACAGGTATCTCCGAAAGTGTCTGTTGGGTTGGCACAAATCGAGACTGGGATTTGTCACTCCGTGTAAACGGAGAGGTATCTCTGGGCCCACTCGGTAGGACATCATCATAATGTGCACAATGTGACCAAGGAGTTGATCACGGGATGATGTGAGTTATGGAACGAGTAAAGAGACTTGCCGGTAACGAGATTGAACAAGGTATAGGGATACCGACGATCGAATCTCGGGCAAGTAACATATCGATAGACAAAGGGAATTGTATACAGGATTGATTGAATCCCCGACATCGTGGTTCATCCGATGAGATCATCGTGGAACATGTGGGAGCCAACATGGGTATGCAGATCCCTCTATTGGTTATTGGCCGGAGAACGTCTCGGTCATGTCTGCATGGTTCCCGAACCCGTAGGGTCTACACACTTAAGGTTCGATGACGCTAGGGTTATAGGGAAAGTATGTACGTGGTTACCGAATGTTGTTCGGAGTCCCGGATGAGATCCCGGACGTCACGAGGAGTTCCGGAATGGTCCGGAGGTAAAGATTTATATATGGGAAGTCCTGTTTTGGTCACCGGAAAAGTTTCGGGTGATATGGGTAATGTACCGGGACCACCGGGAGGGTCCCGTGGGTCCACCAAGTGGGGCCACCAGCCCCAGAAGGCTGCGTGGGCCAAGTGTGGGAGGGGACCAGCCCCAGGTGGGCTGGTGCGCCCCCCACCAAGGCCCAAGTGCATGGGAGAGTGGGAGGGGGCAAACCCTAAGTCCAGATGGGCCTTAAGGCCCACCCTAGTGGCGCCCCCCCTCTCCTCCCCTTGGCCGCCCCCCTTAGATGGGATCTAGGGCTGGCCGCCTCCCCTTGGGGTGGGAACCCTAGAGGGGGCGCAGCCCCTTCCCCCCTATATATAGTTGAGGTTTGGGGCTACCCAAGACACGAGAACGTCTCTCTTTCGGCGCAGCCCTAACCCTCTCCCTCCTCCTCCTCTCCCGCGGTGCTTGGCGAAGCCCTGCGGGATTGCCACGCTCCTCCATCACCACCACACCGTCGTGCTGCTGCTGGATGGAGTCTTCCCCGACTTCTCCCTCTCTCCTTGCTGGATCAAGGCGTGGGAGACGTCACCGGGCTGCACGTGTGTTGAACGCGGAGGCACCGTTCTTCGGTGCTTAGATCAGAATCAACCGCGATCTGAATCGCTACGAGTATGACTCCCTCATCCGCGTTCTTGCAATGCTTCCGCTTAGCGATCTACAAGGGTATGTAGATGCACTCTCCTTCCCCTCGTTGCTAGATTACTCCATAGATTGATCTTGGTGATGCGTAGAAAATTTTGAATTTCTGCTACGTTCCCCAACAATGGCATCATGAGCTAGGTCTATGCGTAGTTTCTATGCACGAGTAGAACACAAAGCAGTTGTGGGCGTAGATGTTGCCAATTCTTCTTGCCGCTACTAGTCTTATCTTGTTTCGGCGGCATTGTGGGATGAAGCGGCCCGGACCGACCTTACATGTACGCTTACGTGAGACAGGTTCCACCGACTGACATGCACTAGTTGCATAAGGTGGCTAGCGGGTGTCTGTCTCTCCCACTTTAGTCGGAACGGATTCGATGAAAAGGGTCCTTATGAAGGGTAAATAGAAATTGGCATATCACGTTGTGGTTTTACGTAGGTAAGAAACGTTCTTGCTAGAAACCTATACAAGCCACGTAAAAACTTGCAACAACAATTAGAGGACGTCTAACTTGTTTTTGGAGCATGTGCTATGTGATGTGATATGGCCAGAAGATGTGATGAATGATATATGTGATGTATGAGATTGATCATATTCTTGTAATAGGAATCACGACTTGCATGTCGATGAGTATGATAACCGGCAGGAGCCATAGGAGTTGTCTTTATTTTTTGTATGACCTGCGTGTCATTGAATAACGCCATGTAAATTACTTTACTTTATTGCTAAGCGCGTTAGCCATAGAAGTAGAAGTAATCGTTGGCGTGACAACTTCATGAAGACACAATGATGGAGATCATGGTGTCATGCCGGTGACAAAGATGATCATGGTGCCCCGAAGATGGAGATCAAAGGAGCAAAATGATATTGGCCATATCATGTCACTATTTGATTGCATGTGATGTTTATCATGTTTTGCATCTTATTTGCTTAGAACGACGGTAGTAAGTAAGATGATCCCTCACTAAAATTTCAAGAGACGTGTTCCCCCTAACTGTGCACCGTTGCGAAGGTTCGTTGTTTCGAAGCACCACGTGATGATCGGGTGTGATAGATTCTAATGTTCGAATACAACGGGTGTTGACGAGCCTAGCATGTACAGACATGGCCTCGGAACACATGCAAAACACTTAGGTTGACTTGACGAGCCTAGCATGTACATACATGGCCTCGGAACACAAGAGACCAAAAGGTCGAACATGAGTCGTATAGTAGATACGATCAACATGGAGATGTTCACCGATGATGACTAGTCCGTCTCACGTGATGATCGGACACGGCCTAGTTTGACTCGGATCATGTATCACTTAGATGACTAGAGGGATGTCTATCTGAGTGGGAGTTCATTAAATAATCAGATGAAATTCATTATCATGAACATAGTCAAAAGGTCTTTGCAAATTATGTCATACGCTTTAGTTCTACTGTTTAAGATATGTTCCTAGAGAAAATTTAGTTGAAAGTTGGTAGTAGCAATTATGCGGACTGGGTCCGTAAACTGAGGATTGTCCTCATTGCTGCACAAAAGTCTTATGTCCTTAATGCACCGCTCGGTGTGCTGAACCTCAGCGTCGTCTGTAGATGTTGCGAAACATCTGACATACACGTTTTGATGACTGCGTGATAGTTCAGTGCGTAATGCTAACGGTTTAAAATTGTGGCACCAAAGATGGTTTTTGAAACGTCGCAGAACATATGAGATGTTCCGAAGACTGAAATTGGGATTTCAGACTAGTGCCCACGTCAAGAGGTATGAGACCTCTGACAAGTTTCTTAAGCCTGCAGACTAAGGGAGAAAAGCTCAATCGTTGAGCATGTGCTCAGATTGTCTGAGTACCACAATCGCTTGAATCGAGTGGGGGTTAATCTTCCAGATGAGATAGTGATGGTTCTCCATAGTCACTGCCACCAAGCTATTAGAGCTTCGTGGTGAACTATAACATATCAGGGATAGACATGATGATCCTTGAGCAATTCGCGATGTTTGACACCGCGAAAGTAGAAATCAAGAAGGAGCATCAATTATTGATGGTTAATAAAACCACTAGTTTCTAGAAGGGCAAGGGCAAAAAGGGATACTTCATGAAACAGCAAATCATTTGCTGCTCTAGTGAAGAATCCCAAGGTTGAACCCAAACCCGAGACTAAGTGCTTCTGTAATGAGGGGAACGGTCACTGAAGCAGTATTACCCTAGATACTTGGTAGATGAGAAGGCAGGCAAGGTCGATAGAAGTATATTGGATATACGTTATATGAATGTGTACTTTACTAGTACTCCTAGCAGCACCAGGGTATTAGATACTGGTTCGGTTGCTAAGTGTTAGTAACACAAAATAAAAGCTACGGAATAAATGAAGACTAGCTAAAGGTGAGATGACGATATGTGTTGGAAGTGTTTCCAAGGTTGATGTGATCAAGCATCGCATGCTCCCTCTACCATCGAGATTTGGTGTTTGCATTGAGCATGATTGGATTATGTTTATCGCAATACGGTTATTCATTTAAGGAGAATAATGGTTACTCTGTTTATTTGAATAATACCTTCAATGGTCTTGCACCTAAAATGAATCTCGATCGCAGTGATACACATGTTCGTGCCAAAAGATATAAAATAGTAATGATAGTACCACATACTTGTGGCACTGCAATTTGAGTCATATTGGTATAGAACGCATGAAGAAGCTCCATGTAGATGGATCTTTGGACTCACTCGTTTTTGAAAAGATTGAGACATGCGAACCATGTCTATTGGTATATATGCATGAAGAAACTCCATGCAGATGGATCGTTTGGACTCACTTGATTTTGAATCACTTGAGACATGCAAATCATACCACATGGGCAAGATGACTGAAAAGCCTCGTTTTTCAGTAAGATGGAACAAGAGAGCAACTTATTGGAAGTAATACATTTTGATGTATGCAGTCCAATGAGTGCTGAGGCATGCAGTGTATATCGTTATGTTCTTACTTCACAGATGATTTGAGTAGATGCTGAGTGTATTTACTTGATGAAACACAAGTCTGAATTATTGAAAGGTTCAAGTAATTCAGAGTGAAGTTGAAGATCGTCGTGACAAGAGGATAAAATGTCTGTGATATGATCATAGAGATGAGTATCTGAGTTATGAGTTTGGCACACAATTAAGACATTGTGGAAAGTGTTTCACAATTAATACCGCCTGGAACACCATAGTGTGATGGTGTGTCCGAACATCATAACTGCACCCTATTGGATATGGTGCATACCATGATGTCTCTTATCAAATTACCACTATCGTTTATGGGTTAGGCATTAGAGACAACTGCATTCACTTTAAAAGGGGCACCACGCAATTCCGTTGAGACGACACCGTTTAGAGAAACCTAAGTTGTCGTTTCTTAAAAGTTTGGGGCTGCGATGCTTATGTGAAAAAGTTTCAGGCTGATAAGCTCGAACCCAAAGCGGACAAATGCGTCTTCATAGAATACCCAAAAACAGTTGGGTATACCTCCTATTTCAGACCTGGAAGCAAAAGTGATTGTTTCTAGAAACAGGTCCTTTCTCGAGGAAAAGTTTCTCTCGAAAGAATTGAGTGGGAGGATGGTGGAGACTTGATGAGGTTATTGAACCATAACTTCGACTAGTGTGTAGCAAGGCGCAGGAAGTTGTTCCTGTGGCACCTACACCAATTGAAGTGGAAGCTTATGATAGTGATCATGAAACTTTGGATCAAGTCACTACCAAACCTCGTAGGACGACGAGGATGCATACTACTTCAGAGTAATGCGTGATCCTGTCTTGGAAGTCATGTTGCTAGACAACAATGAACCTACGAGCTATGGAGAAGCGATGGTGGGCCCATATTCCGACAAATGGTTAGAAGCCATGAAATCCGAGATAAATGGATCTTTAAGAAGAAGACGGACATGGACGGTAATGTTACCGTCTATGAAGCTCGACTTGTGAAAAAGGGTATTTTCACAAGTTCGAGGAGTTGACTACGATGAGATTTTCTCTTCCGTAGCGATGCTTAAGTCCGTCGGAATCATGTTAGCATTAGCTGCATTTATGAAATCTGGCAGATGGATGTCAAAACAAGTTTCCTTACCAGTTTTCGTAAGGAAAGGTTGTATGTGATACAATCAGAAAAGTTTTGTCGATCCTAAGGATGCTAAAAGGTATGCTAGCTCCAGCGATCCTTCTAAGGACTGGAGTAAGCATCTCGGAGTTGGAATGTACGCTTTGATGAGATGATCAAAGATTTTGGGTTTATACAAAGTTTATGAGAAACTTGTATTTCCAATAAAGTGAGTGGGAGCGCTACAACATTTCTGATAAGTATATGTGAATGACATATTGTTGATCCAAAATGATGTAGAATTTCTAAAAAGCATAAAGGGTTGTTTGAAAGGAGTTTTTCAAAGGAAGACCTGGATAAAAGCTGCTTGCATATTGGGCATCAAGATCTATAGAGATAGATCAAGACGCCTGATGATACTTTCAAAGAACGCACACCTTGACATGATTTTGAAAGAGTTCAAAATAGATCAGCAAAGAAGGAGTTCTTGGCTGTGTTACAAGGTGTGAGTATTGAGTAAGACTCAAGACCTAACCACAGCAGAAGAGAGAGAAAGGACGAAGGTCGTCCCCTATGCTTTAGACGTAGGCTCTACAGTATGCTATGCTGTGTACCGCACATGAAGTGTGCCTTGCCATGAGTTGGTCAAGGGGTACAATAGTGATCTGGGAATGGATCACGTGACAGCGGTCGAACTTATCCTTAGTATCTAGTGGACTAAGGAATTTTCTCGATTATGGAGGTGAAAAGGAGTTCGTCGTAAAGGGTTACGTCGATGCAAACTTTGACACTAATCCGGATGACTCTGAGTAGTAAACCAGATTCGTATAATAGAGCAATTATTTGAAATGGCTCCAAATAGCGCGTGGTAGCATCCACAAGATGACATAGATATTCGTAAAGCACACACGGATCTGAAAGGTTCAGACCCGTTGACTAAATAACCTCTCTCACAAGCATAACATGATCAAACCATAACTCATTGAGTGTTAATCACATAGTGATGTGAACTAGATTGTTGACTCTAGTAAACTCTTTGGATGTTGGTCACATGGTGATGTGACCTATGAGTGTTAATCACATGGTGATGTGGACTAGATTATTGACTCTAGTGCAAGTGGGAGACTGTTGGAAATATGCCCTAGAGGCAATAATAAATTGGTTATTATTATATTTCCTTGTTCATGATAATCGTTTATTATCCATGCTAGAATTGTATTGATAGGAAACTCAGATACATGTGTGGATACATAGACAACACCATGTCCCTAGTAAGCCTCTAGTTGACTAGCTCGTTGATCAGTAGATGGTTACGGTTTCCTGACCATGGACATTGGATGTCGTTGATAACGGGATCACATCATTAGGAGAATGATGTGATGGACAAGACCCAATCCTAAGCCTAGCACAAGATCGTGTAGTTCGTTTGCTAAGAGCTTTTCTAATGTCAAGTATCATTTCCTTAGACCATGAGATTGTGCAACTCCCGGATACCGTAGGAATGCTTTGGGTGTACCAAACGTCACAACGTAACTGGGTGGCTATAAAGGTACACTACGGGTATCTCCGAAAGTGTCTGTTGGGTTGGCACGAATCGAGACTGGGATTTGTCACTCCGTGTAAACGGAGAGGTATCTCTGGGCCCACTCGGTAGGACATCATCATAATGTGCACAATGTGACCAAGGAGTTGATCACGGGATGATGTGAGTTACGGAACGAGTAAAGAGACTTGCCGGTAACGAGATTGAACAAGGTATAGGGATACCGACGATCGAATCTCGGGCAAGTAACATACCGTTAGACAAAGGAATTGAATACGGGATTGATTGAATCCCCGACATCGTGGTTCATCCGATGAGATCATCGTGGAACATGTGGGAGCCAACATGGGTATCCAGATCCCGCTGTTGGTTATTGACCGGAGAACGTCTCGGTCATGTCTGCATGGTTCCCGAACCCGTAGGGTCTACACACTTAAGGTTCGATGACGCTAGGGTTATAGGGAAAGTATGTACGTGGTTACCGAATGTTGTTCGGAGTCCCGGATGAGATCCCGGACGTCACGAGGAGTTCCGGAATGGTCCGGAGGTAAAGATTTATATATGGAAAGTTGTTGTTCGGGTTCCGGGAAAAGTTCGGGTTTTTTCGGTATTGTACCGGGAAGCTTCCAGAAGGTTCCGGAGGATTCCGGAGGGGTCCGGATGTCCGGAAAATGTTCCACCACGTCCAATACAGCAGCATGGGCTGTAAGGGGGCGCCCTAGCCTTAATGGGCCAGGGGCACCAGCCCCCCCAAGGCCCATGCGCATGGGAGAGGGGAAACCCTAAGGGGGAGGGCCTCCACTTGACTTGGGAGGCACTCCTCCCCCCTTTGGCCGCCCCCCAAGCCCCATCTAGGGCTGGCCGCACCCCTTGAGGGGGGAAACCCTAGATGGGGGCGCAGCCCTTCCCCTCCCCTATATATATTGAGGTTTTGGGGCTGCCATAGACATGAGAACGTCTCCTTTTGGTGCAGCCCTACCCCTCTCCCTCCTCCTCCTCTCCCGCGGTGCTTGGCGAAGCCCTGCGGGATTGCCACGCTCATCCACCACCACCATGCCGTCGTGTTGCTGCTGGATGGAGTCTTCCCAACCTCTCCCTCTCTCCTTGCTGGATCAAGGCGTGGGAGACGTCACCGGGCTGCACGTGTGTTGAACGCGGAGGCACCGTACTTTCGGTGCTTAGATCGGAATCAACCGCGATCTGAATCGCTACGAGTACGACTCCCTCATCCGCGTTCTTGCAACGCTTCCGCATCGCGATCTACAAGGGTATGTAGATTCACTCCCCTTCCCCTCGTTGCTAGATTACTCCATAGATTGATCTTGGTGATGCGTAGAAAATTTTGAATTTCTGCTACGTTACCCAACAGTGGCATCATGAGCTAGGTCTATGCGTAGTTTCTATGCACGAGTAGAACACAAAGTAGTTGTGGGCGTCGATTATGTCAATTCTTCTTGCCGCTACTAGTCTTATCTTGTTTCGGCGGCATTGTGGGATGAAGCGGCCCGGACCGACCTTACACGTACGCTTACGTGAGACAGGTTCCACCGACTGACATGCACTAGATGCATAAGGTGGCTAGCGGGTGTCTGTCTCTCCTACTTTAGTCGGAACGGATTCGATGAAAAGGGTCCTTATGAAGGGTAAATAGAAATTGGCAAATCACGTTGTGGTCATACGTAGGTAAGAAACGTTCTTGCTAGAAACCTACAAACCACGTAAAAACTTGCAACAACAATTAGAGGACGTCTAACTTGTTTTTGCAGCAAGTGCTATGTGATGTGATATGGCCAGAAGATGTGATGAATGATATATGTGATGTATGAGATTGATCATATTCTTGTAATAGGAATCACGACTTGCATGTCGATGAGTATGACAACCGGCAGGAGCCATAGGAGTTGTCTTTATTTTTTGTATGACCTGTGTGTCATTGAATAACGCCATGAAAATTACTTTACTTTATTGCTAAGCGCGTTAGCCATAGAAGTAGAAGTAATCGTTGGCGTGACAACTTCATGAAGACACAATGATGGAGATCATGATGATGGAGATCATGGTGTCATGCCGGTGACAAAGATGATCATGGTGCCCCGAAGATGGAGATCAAAGGAGCAAGATGATATTGGCCATATCATGTCACTATTTGATTGCATGTGATGTTTATCATGTTATGCATCTTATTTGCTTAGAACGACGGTAGTAAGTAAGATGATCCCTCACTAAAATTTCAAGAGAAGTGTTCCCCCTAACTGTGCACCGTTGCGAAGGTTCGTCGTTTCGAAGCACCACGTGATGATCGGGTGTGATAGATTCTTACGTTCGAATACAACGGGTGTTGACGAGCCTAGCATGTACAGACATGGCCTCGGCACACACGCAATACACTTAGGTTGACTTGACGAGCCTAGCATGTACAGACATGGCCTCGGAACACAAGAGACCGAAAGGTCGAACATGAGTCGTATAGCAGATACGATCAACATGGAGATGTTCACCGATGATGACTAGTCCGTCTCACGTGATGATCGGACACGGCCTAGTTTGACTCGGATCATGTATCACTTAGATGACTAGAGGGATGTCTATCTGAGTGGGAGTTCATTAAATAATCAGATGAACTTCATTATCATGAACATAGTCAAAAGGTCTTTGCAAATTATGTCATAGCTTACGCTTTAGCTCTACTGTTTAAGATATGTTCCTAGAGAAAATTTAGTTGAAAGTTGGTAGTAGCAATTATGCGGACTGGGTCCGTAAACTGAGGATTGTCCTCATTGCTGCACAGAAGGCTTATGTCCTTAATGCACCGCTCGGTGTGCTGAACCTCAGCGTCGTCTGTAGATGTTGCGAAACATCTGACATACACGTTTTGATGACTATGTGATAGTTCAGTGCGTAATGCTAACGGTTTAGAATTGTGGCACCAAAGACGTTTTGAAACGTCGCAGAACATATGAGATGTTTCAAAGACTGAAATTGGGATTTCAGACTAGTGCCCACATCAAGAGGTATGAGACCTCTGACAAGTTTCTTAAGCCTGCAAACTAAGGGAGAAGAACTCAATCGTTGAGCATGTGCTCAGATTGTCTGAGTACCACAATCACTTGAATCGAGTGGGAGTTAATCTTCCAGATGAGATAGTGATGGTTCTCCATAGTCACTGCCACCAAGCTATTAGAGCTTCGTGATGAACTATAACATATCAGGGATAGATATGATGATCCTTGAGCTATTCGCAATGTTTGACACCGCGAAAGTAGAAATCAAATAGGAGCATCAATTGTTGATGGTTAGTAAAACCACTAGTTTCAAGAAGGGCAAGGGAAGAAGGGATACTTCATGAAACAGCAAATCATTTGCTGCTCTAGCAAAGATGTTGGAAATATGCCCTAGAGGCAATAATAAATTGGTTATTATTATATTTCCTTGTTCATGATAATCGTTTATTATCCATGCTAAAATTGTATTGATAGGAAACTCAGATACATGTGTGGATACATAGACAACACCATGTCCCTAGTAAGCCTCTAGTTGACTAGCTCGTTGATCAATAGATGGTTACGGTTTCCTGACCATGGACATTGGATGTCGTTGATAACGGGATTACATCATTAGGAGAATGATGTAATGGACAAGACCCAATCCTAAGCCTAGCACAAGATCGTGTAGTTCGTTTGCTAAGAGCTTTTCTAATGTCAAGTATCATTTCCTTAGACCATGAGATTGTGCAACTCCCGGATACCGTAGGAATGCTTTGGGTGTACCAAACGTCACAACGTAACTGGGTGGCTATAAAGGTGCACTACAGGTATCTCCGAAAGTGTCTGTTGGGTTGGCACGAATCGAGACTGGGATTTGTCACTCCGTGTAAACGGAGAGGTATCTCTGGGCCCACTCGGTAGGACATCATCATAATGTGCACAATGTGACCAAGGAGTTGATCACGGGATGATGTGAGTTACGGAACGAGTAAAGAGACTTGCCGGTAACGAGATTGAACAAGGTATAGGGATACCGACGATCGAATCTCGGGAAAGTAACATATCGATAGACAAAGGGAATTGTATACGGGATTGATTGAATCCCCGACATCGTGGTTCATCCGATGAGATCATCGTGGAACATGTGGGAGCCAACATGGGTATCCAGATCCCGCTGTTGGTTATTGGCCGGAGAACGTCTCGGTCATGTCTGCATGGTTCCCGAACCTGTAGGGTCTACACACTTAAGGTTCGATGACGCTAGGGTTATAGGGAAAGTATGTACGTGGTTACCGAATGTTGTTCGGAGTCCCGGATGAGATCCTGGACGTCACGAGGAGTTCCGGAATGGTCTGGAGGTAAAGATTTATATATGGGAAGTCCTGTTTTGGTCACCGGAAAAGTTTCGGGTGATATCGGTAATGTACCGGGACCACCGGGAGGGTCCCGTGGGTCCACTAAGTGGGGCCACCAGCCCCAGAAGGCTGCGTGGGCCAAGTGTGGGAGGGGACCAGCCCCAGGTGGGCTGGTGCACCCCCCCACCAAGGCCCAAGTGCATGGGAGAGTGGGAGGGGGCAAACCCTAGGTCCAGATGGGCCTTAAGGCCCACCCTAGTGGCCCCCCCCTCTCCTCCCCTTGGCCGCCCCCCTTAGATGGGATCTAGGGCTGGCCGCCTCCCCTTGGGGTGGGAACCCTAGAGGGGGCACAGCCCCTTCCCCCCTATATATAGTTGAGGTTTGGGGCTGCCCAAGACACGAGAACATCTCTCTTTCAGCGCAGCCCTAACCCTCTCCCTCCTCCTCCTCTCCCGCGGTGCTTGGCGAAGCCCTGCGGGATTGCCACGCTCCTCCATCACCACCATGCCGTCATGCTGCTGCTGGATGGAGTCTTCCCCAACCTCTCCCTCTCTCCTTGCTGGATCAAGGCGTGGGAGGCGTCACCGGGCTGCACGTGTGTTGAACGCGGAGGCACCGTTCTTTGGTGCTTAGATCGGAATCAACCGCGATCTGAATCGCTACGAGTACGACTCCCTCATCCGCGTTCTTGCAACGCTTCCGCTTAGCGATCTACAAGGGTATGTAGATGCACTCTCCTTCCCCTCGTTGCTAGATTACTCCGTAGATTGATCTTGGTGATGCGTAGAAAATTTTGAATTTCTGCTACGTTCCCCAACAGGACCTACCTCGCTGGCTGTGTTTTTGCTACGAGCCAGCCAGCTGTCCTCACCTGCGAAAAAGCGGGTCATGAGTGCCGTAAGGGCTGCCATAGACTTCGGCTTTTCTTGGCCGAGGTGGCGTGCTAGCCATTCGTCACGGATGCTGTGTTTGAAGGCTGCTAGGACCTCGGCATCCGGACAGTCAACGATCTGGTTCTTTTTGGTTAGGAACCTAGTCCAGAATTTTCTGGCTGATTCTCCAGGTTGTTGAACTATGTGGCTTAGGTCATCGGCATCTGGTGGCCGGACATAAGTTCCTTGGAAGTTATCAAGGAAAGCCTCATCCAAGTCTTCCCAGCTACCGATGGAATTCTCAGGCAGGCTATTTAACCAGTGTCGAGCTGGTCCTTTGAGCTTTAATGGGAGGTATTTGATGGCGTGGAGGTCATCTCCTCGCGCCATGTGGATGTGGAGAATAAAATCTTCGATCCACACTGCTGGATCAGTTGTGCTATCGTATGATTTGATATTGACGGGCTTGAACCCCTCGGGGAATTCGTGATCCAGTACTTCATCTGTGAAGCAGAGAGGGTGTGCGGCACCTCTGTATCGGGCCACGTCGCGGCGTAGCTCTGATGGAGTCCGTCTGCGGCATTCGGCCCGGGCGTAGTTAGGTTTGTCACGTCCAAATAGGTAGCCGTCGTCATGCCTCGAAGCACGTCCTCGTGATTCATAGATCGATCTTGTATGTCCTACTCTACTGTCCAGTGTCTGCCGGAGGTCGTACGTGTGACCCCGAACTCTTTCGTCTCTATTTTTACGGGGCGGTGGGGCAGGCTGCTGTTCGGCCTAGGTTGCCGCTTTATCCCGACCGTGGGGTGGCCGGTCGGCCGCCCTGTCGTCTACGTTTTGGGTAGCTCTTGGCTGGGCGCTTGAGGCCGTATTCTTCGACTGTCAGGACATCGGTCCATCTATCGACGAGCAGGTCTTGTTTAGCTTGAAGTTGCTCCTGTTTCTTTTTCAGGCTCCTTGCAGTGGCTATGAGCTGAAGCTTAAAGTGCTCCTACTCCAGAGGATCCTCAGGCATGATGAAGTCTTTGTTGCCGAGGCTTGTCTCCTCCTCGGAGGGTGGACGGTAACTATCGTCCTCCGAGTCATCTTCTATGGCATGTTCATTAGGGTTGTCTTGCCTGTTGTCATGTTCCTCCTGTTCGGATGTAGCTCTGACAGGGTCTTCGTTGTTTTCGGCGTCGCTCGGAGTACTATTTTCTCCGGTGCCAGTATTTCTATCTTTTGAGCGACGAGGCTTAGAGCGGCGTTTGGGGCGTCGGCGCTTGGACTGCGGCTCAGAGGTTTTATTCGCATTTGGCTCTTCTTTGTCGTCGCCAGATCCTTTAGGTGTAACAACCATGTACACGTCGTACGAAGAGGTAGCCGTCCAATGTCCGGTGAATGGCGGGTCTTGGCCTTGCTCCTTATCGGCATCGTCGTCCATACCGTCGATGTCTTCGGAGCCATAGTCAAGCACGTCAGTTAAGTCGTCGACAGTGGCTATGAAGTGGCTGGCGGGTGGGAAGCAAAATTCCTCGTCATCCATCTCTAGCTCGAACCGGAAATAGTTCTGCTGTGAGTCCTTCTCCAAGGACAAATTCTTTAAAGATTTTAGCACATCACCCAAAGGCGAGTGCTGGAAAACGTTAGCGGCGCTAAACTCGAAGATCGATAACCGATCTAGCTCGGTGTCTGCAGGCGTACACAGTCCGGAACTTATAGCCGGAGACAAGTCCGAAGTTCCATTAAAGCCAATATTGCAGGGCGTTGAGTCCATGTGCGGCTCCAACGCCGCGGACTCTGCAGCCTCGGATGGCCCGATCTGCTTTGGCTCTAAGGCCGTTGCAGCAGCAGGAACCATCTCCTGGGTGTGATCCGATGACAGATTTAAGTCACGTTCATCGGGGTGAGGGGGAGCAATCGCCGCGGGCTCAAATCCTTTGAAGATCAAGTCTCCACGGATATCCGCGACATAGTTCAAGCCTCTGAATCTGACCTGATGGCCAGGGGCGTAGCTATCGATCTGCTCCAGATGGCCAAGCGAGTTGGCCCGCAGTATGAAGCCGCCGAATACAAAGATCTGTCCGGGGAGGAAGGTTTCTCCCTGTACAACGTCATTACTGACGATCGAAGGGGCCATCGAGCCCTTTGCCGACAGCAAAGTGGAACTCTCAATGAAAGCACCAATGTCGGTGTCAAAACCGGCGGATCTCGGGTAGGGGGTCCCGAACTGTGCGTCTAGGATCGATGGTAACAGGAGACGGGGGACACGATGTTTACCCAGGTTCGGGCCCTCTCTATGGAGGTAATACCCTACTTCCTGCTTGATTGATCTTGATGAATATGAGTATTACAAGATTTGATCTACCACAAGATCGTAATGGCTAAACCCTAGAAGTCTAGCCTATATGAATATGGTAATGAGTATGTATATCCTTTCCGGACTAACCCCTCCGGTTTATATAGACACCAGGGGGATCTAGGGTTTACATGGAGTCTGTTACATGAGAAGGAATCTTCATAGTTGGTCGCCAAGCTTGCCTTCCATGCCAAGGAGAGTCCAATCTGGACACGAGTACGGTCTTCGGTCTTCCTGTCTTCACAGCCCATCAGTCCGGCCCATGGATAACAGGCCGGATGCCGAGGACCCCTTAATCTGGGACTCCCTCAATCATCTCAGTTGCAAAGTTTTTCCGCAATAATACCTTTGTTGCAAAAACAGTGAAGACAAAAAAATCTGCAACACGACCTATGTTGCAAAAAATAAATCCTGCAACACGACCGATGCTGCAAAGAAAAACAGTAACACAATTTGTGTTACGACAGTTTCCGCAATAAGACCATTGTTGCAAAGAAGAGAAAGATATCCAACCGCTTGATTTTGTCGTAACTAACGGCTCGCGAGGCAGCGAATCTTTTAAAAAGATCCGTCGGCCGACGCAGCCCCCAATTAAGAAAGAGTCTAGAGTTTGAAAATATGTGTACGTGTGTTCTTTGGAAAGCTTTTACACGTGCGTGTATTTCAAGTTGGCTACTTCTATAGAGCCTCGATGTGCGTCCCTGTAAAACTCAGGTCATATTTTGATAATAAACAAGATGTGTTTTCTAGGGTAGACACCCGTATTGAGTTTTGGGGAAAGCTTTCTAAAAATCCCTAAGTTTTGGAGGAAGCTTTAGAAAACCTCAGTGCTGCGATTTCTGCGAGGAAATTGTTTGCGTGTGAGTTCTATCGTTGAGATTGGTTCTCTCGTGCTGGACCGCAAGGTTCAAACCCTCTACTTCATGTACATAATGTGCACAGGCGAGAGGTTATTGCTACTGGAGGTGGGGGTGGCATGAATGATCGGGCCACAATGGGATCTCGCAATCGGTGTTCGATTCATATCAGGTGGTATTCAGAGCCAAGGTTGTTCACGACACTGCGAAGGAGATGACTGGATTATTATGGAAGCTAAGGTAGGGATTTCAATTAGAGGAGGAAGGTCGATGGTATGGGCATTTTCATACTCGTGTTGTGGTACAGGAGAGATCATATGTGCCATGACAATCGACCACCTGAGTTTGATCAACGTTGCAAGCATCGAGATGGTGGAAAAGCTAGATCTACCGATGACACCACAAGCACAACCATACTTATTTCGTTGGGGTCATGAAGAGCCCAGTGTCACGCGTCAAACCAAGGTACCATTTTTGTTGGGAAAAACATTTTTGCATGATTTTGTGTGACATGATTCCGGCAACGATGGTTTCATGTCACTTATTGATGGGCGAGCCATGGTACAAATAGCATGATGTTGCGTATGACTGTCAAACACACATATATACCATCAAGAAGAATAAGAAGTATGAGTGTATGGCCTCGTGCCCATGGGTGAGGATGGTTTTATTGCTTGGAGGAGAGAATATCAGAAGAAGATAAAAGAAAAGGAAGATGCAAAAAAGAATATGGTGGAAGCTACTGAAATTTTGTGGTCACCATTCAATCTGTACATGAAAATGTTGCTGCAGAGATTGAGCCGAAACCAAGGACGGTTTCATTTTAAGGGGGAGAGGATGATACGGCCACGACTAATGTCGGTGTTCTCAATGTTCATAAAACTTTTCCGCGGATCGATGGCTTAGAGGGAAGAGATGTGTACACATGCATTAGTTTGTGTGAGAATTACCAGGAGAAGATTGCAGCTCTAGTTGAAGTCACGTGCATGCATTTTTTGATTTAAAAGGAAACTTTATTCATTTGAAATAACCAGTACATCGTCTGTGAGGATCATTACAATTTCATTTGGAGGTTCCTCAAACCAGTCGGAAGTCGAAGAAAATCTAGCTAATCTAGCAAGTGCATGAGCTACTTTATTTGCCTCTCTATTACAATGTTCGAATCTAGTCATGACAAAATCACAGGCATAGTGGTAACAATCCTCGAAAACTGCTGCCGCCGCCCCAGTTGATTGTCCTCCTTCCGGCATGGTCTCAACCACCTCCATGTTGTCTGAGTTGATGATTAGGCGGTTACACCCGACCCTTTGCGCCATTTTTAGGCCAAACTTGAGAGCTAAAGCTTCGGCCATCAAAACATCTGCACAATAGTCAATCTTTCCATTTCCTCCTGCAATGAACCTACCTTTGTGGTCTCTTAAAACTACCCTCATCGTACCCTTCAACATATCATGATCAAAAGAGGCATCAACATTAAGTTTCACAAAACCCCTAGGAGGACAGTACCAACCCCCCTTTTTCATCGTCGCCTTTGGAGATGATGCATTTACAAAGTTGGATGTGAGAGCTATGATCCCCATTGCTATCTGATTTGCATTCTGAGTTAATTTCTTATGCACTAACTTTCGTCTTTCCCACCATAGGTCCCAAGCTGAAATAGCTATCATTTCACGTACATTTTGGTACCCCATAATACTCAAGTCTTGGTCTGGAAGAAGTAGAAGGTATTCCAATATTGCCTCCCCGGCAAGATCAACCTCACAAGCTTTATCAATAATCACATCCATCCCTAGTCTCTTCCAAACCTCCTTTGCTTTACTACAGAGGAAAAGCATGTGTTTCGTATCTTCTAAACCCCGAGAGCAAGTCGGGCAAGAGGGCGAGACCTTCATGTGTCTATTAGCGAGTGTTACCCGACATGGGAGAGTGCCATGTAATGTACGCCATATAATTTTTTTTTACTTTTGCTGGGCAGGATAACTTCCATATCTGACACCAAATAGGATTTGGTATGCTTCGCCCCATCCCATTAGAACATTTGAGTCTACTCCCATACTGATAATTCCATTCCACCGAGTAAGCAGACCTTACCGAGAGCATACATTTTTTGTGTAACTCCAGGCAATGAAATCTGTCATATCATATTGCGAAAGTGGGATTGAAAGAATTCGTTGTGCGTCAATGGGCCACATAGTTTGTCTAATCAGTTCCTCGTCCCAATTGTTGGAAGCAGGGTCAATCAGGTCACTCACTTTTGATAGCAAATGGCTCCCCCTAGGGGTCACAATCTTCCTAGTGACACAGTTTGGGATCCAGGCATCTTCCCAGATATTGATGTTATGTCCATTACCCACTCGCCAAATATAGCCACGTTTCAGAGTAGTTATACCTGCCATAATGCTCTGCCAGGTGAAAGAAGCGCCACGCTTTGGCTTAGACTTCAGCAAATCGCCATCAGGGTAGTACTTGGCCCTCAGAATAGTGGCACACAAGGAATCAGGATTATCAATAAGACGCCATGCTTGTTTGGCGAGAAAAGCCAGGTTGAAACAGTGGATATCACGGAATCCCATTCCACCTTCGTTTTTTGGTACACAATTTTCCACCAGGCCATCCAGTGCATCCTCCTCTGGTTCTCCTCGTCACCCCACCAGAAATGCGCTATCGCGTCAATGATTCCTATATAATTTTTTTAGGAATTTTAAAGACCGACATTGCATAGGTAGGTATGGCTTGGATCACAGCCTTGAGTAGGATCTCCTTCCCCCCGGCGGACAGTAATTTTTCCTTCCAACCACTAATTTTCTTAACAATTCGTTCAATCAGAAATTTAAAGCAGTCTGATTTGTCAGCACCCACGTTGGCTGGTAAACCCAGGTATTTATCATTCATTGCCTCCGTCATTATATTCAGCGTTGTACACATTTGTTCTCTGATCTCAACTGTTGTATTAGGACTAAAGAAAATGCTGGACTTTTCCACACTTACCAGTTGTCCCGACGCCGCACAATATAAATCTAATGCTGATTTCAGGGGCCCCGCACTATGTTGATTGGCTTTCATCAAGATCAATGAATCATCCGCAAAGAGAAGATTTGTGATTGGTGGGGCGTCCCTACATACTTTAACTCCTGATATGTTTTCGTTTTCCTCGACATGTGTCAGCAATGCATTCAAACCCCTCTGTGCATAGCAAGAAGAGGTATGGTGATAGCGGATCACCCTGCCTCAATCCTCTAGTAGGCTTGAAGCTCTCACTTTCCTCTGCATTGATCCTTACTCTGTATTCGACAGTTGAGACACATTGAATAATCAAATTCACCCATTCTTGACGAAAACCCCATCTCAACATAATCTCTTTCAAAAAAGGCCACTCAACTCTATCGTATGCTTTGTGCATGACAAGTTTTATGGCACACAAGCCCTCTCTACCTTCTCTTTTGTTCTTAATTGTGTGAAAACATTCATAGGCCACTAAAATATTATCCGTTATCAGTCTTCCCGGTACGAATGCACTCTGTGTTGGGCTAATGATTTCTGGTAAAAAAAACCTTCAAACGGGTAGCCACCATTTTTGCAATTATTTTGTATACCACATTACATAAGCTGATCGGTCTAAATTGTGTTACCTTTTCTGGTGTATTAATCTTAGGAATCATCACGATCGCCGTATCGTTCCAACCGGTCGGGATAGTACATGTGTTGACTACTTTCAGAACCTCCTCAATTAGGTCCTCCCCCAGCATAGGCCAGAACCTTTTATAGAAAATAGCATGGAGACCATCTGGTCCTGGAGCTTTTAAGTCCCCAATATCGAATAAAGCCTTGCGAACATCTTCCGCGGTATAAGGGGCAAGTAGAGCACCGTTCATTTCATTTGACACTCTCCTACGGACAAGTGATAAAACTTCTTGATTCGGATGCTGAACTTCCGAAGTGAAAAGCTTTGAAAAATATTTAGTGATGTGATCCCTCAACTCCTTTTCTTCTACCCAGTTTCCTGAATCATCTAAGAGTTTCCTTATATTATTTCTTTTTTTCCTGGCTGTGGCAGCGTTGTGAAAGAAAGCTGTAGTACGATCCCCGTGCATCAACCAGTTCGCCCGTCCTCTTTGCAACCAGAAAATTTCCTCTTGATCCAATATATTTTCAATTACCACAATAATTTCCTTCTGGCGACATCGAGATTCCGTATCCAGAGGGCTTCGTCTTAGTTTCTCCAATTCTTTTTTCAATTTCCTAACTCTCACCTTCGGTCCCTTTAGAGTTTCCCGATCCCAAGTATGCAGATCGGCATGCATTGCTCTCGTACGATCAGCAGGTGAAGGTCTAATCCCCGCAAGCTTTGCTTTCTCCCAAGATGCCTTAACAATTTCAGTGACTGTCTCTTCTTTCAACCACCTCGCCTTAAATTGTTTAACACGTCCCTCTGGTCGTTTGAAGATATTTTTCATCCAAAAAATATGTATCCAGTACGATTGGACGATGGTCAAAATGAACATGTTCTTCGTTGGTCACTCCCGCTCGTGGGAATTTATTTACCCACGCTAAATTATAGACCGCCCGATCAAGACGCTCACGAATTTTGCCTCTACTCCAAGTGAAAAGGTCGCCTGTATAGCCTAAATCGTCGAGACCACAATCCATTAGGCATTCACGGAACTCTCTCATCATACCAAGTGGTCTTGCCATACCGCCCTCCTTTTCCGAAGGATACAAAATTTCATTAAAATCCCCCAAAACCACCCAGGGGTGGTTACCCTTACTATGTAGATTGCGAATATCATTCCAAGATAGATGGCGTTCATTCCAATTCGGGTGACCATAAAAACCCGTAAAACACCATTGAACCACATCCTCATACATGAACACAATATCAATAAAATGAGGCGAAACATTGTTCAACTCAACTTTATTCGACTTATGTTAAAACAAAACTAGGCCACCGGCCTTACCATCACTTTCCACTACTAACATAGAGTCAAAACCTAAAGTGCAGCATAGCTCATCGGCTTTACAATTATTCAAATGAGATTCAGAAAGGAAAATTAAATCTGCCCTTGTACAGTCCTGTAGCTCCCGAAGCTCACGAACTGCCGTGTTGGAGAGCATACCACGGCAGTTCCATCCTAGGATTTTCATTTTGCGCGGCGGTCCCCCTCCTCGGGGGCCGCCGATGTGCCATTTTCATCTTTCCCTTCACCAACAGATTCCACACCTTGCGGAACATACTCCTCCTTCTTGTCAGTCTCCTTTGCAATGTGTGTAACCCGTCCCTCCTTGTTCTGGACTACTTCAACCTTACCAGTGCACACCCGCTTGGACTCCTTTGCAATGTGTGTAACCCCTCCCTCCTTGTTCTGGACTACTTCAACCCTACCAGTGCACACCCGCTTGGACGAGACGGTTACATCGCCGTATATAATGTGCTCATAGCTCTCCATTTCTTTCTCAAAGGAGAACTCTAAATTGCTACCCATCGGACGAACGCCAAAAGAGTGTCCCCTTTTTTCCCCCAGTACTTGCTTACGAGCATCCTCATCTCTGTTTAGCCCCATTTTCTTTTTATCTTTATTTTTTGAGTTGCCTCGCATGGGATTCTTAGCTGCGTTGAATTTAAAGTGCAGTGCATTGTTCCCTGTACCACCTCCTGCCGTAGCAATCCTGTCAGCAACGGCGTTTGACAATGCCTCCATCACCCCCGGCTGGAAGAGGAGTGAGCGCCTGCCCCTCCAGGAGAGCCTGATCTAGAGTTGAAGTAGAGCGCCTGAGACCCTCCTGGTCCTGCTCTTCACCTTGAAGGGATGGCTCCAGTGGCTTGAGGCCCTGGAACAGAGCAGCCGGTGCACCCGCCCGGTCCACCTGACCAAGCGGCACACCAGCCGTAGCAGGCGCCAAAGCCCCCTGAGACCGGCCCTCCTAGCCGGTGGTCGTCTTGACGGAAGAAGCGGGCCCCTTATCAGAGACCGAGAGGCCACTTACCGCAGCGGCCACCTTGACGACATCCATGGGCTTGGCGTTGTTGATGTTGACGATGCTTGTAGTCGAATTCTTGTCGCCTCGAGAGTAGTTCCCGAAGAGGAGACCCCTCCTGCTAGCACCTTGACTCTTCCAGTAGGGCTCAACACTAAGATTTCTAGGGAAGCAAACTACTCTCTTCTCACTTGGAATTTTACAAAACCTCCCAGAAGTATGACCCACAATCCCACAACACTCACAATACAAAGGTAGCTTCTCATACTTTACATCAAATCTGAGTATCTCTGAACTACATAAAGGGGTAAACTCTACAGAACATTTGAGAGGTTCATGCAATAAGATCTTCACACGCACACGCAAGTATTTTTCAACAATTACATGGTTACGGTGCGATACCTCCAGCACCTCTCCCAGCTGATCCTCGAAAGACCACCCTAAACTCTCTGTCTTAAGCTCGAACGGGAGATCGCGTACCTGGACCCAAATGGTCATGACGCCAAGGTCAACCTCCGTCGGGTCGCCCTTGCCGTCGAACTCGGGGAAGATGAGCCCATCCCGCTTGAAGTGTCATGGCTGCGCCTTCAGCACAGACCGACGGTCACTCTCAGCGGCAAAATTGAGGATGAACCTCCCGTCGTCGCTGGCCACCTCTTGGAGGGTGGTTACCCCTTGGTTCTTCCACGCCGTGTTCCGGAGGTCGTCGAGGATGACCCTCGGGTTGGCCTGGAAGGGGGATAGGAGGCATCCTACCACCAGGAAACCGGTGACGGCCTTGCGGGCAGCCTCCATGTCAATGACAAGAGGCCGGCCCCATCCCGAATGTGCCCCGACGACTTCGTCCCCAACTGATGGAGAGAGGGTCCAGCTTGGGCAGTGGCCGGCGGTGAACACATCGCCGTGGCGTCCATCACCACCCTCGAACCCTCTCCACTCACTGGTTTCCTCCCCAAAACATCACTCACATTCCCTCCCTGTCCCGCCATAGCACACTCCCCACGAACACAGCAGGTGGTAGAAAGAGCAGAAGACAGACTAAGCTGCACTGGTGAGAGGGAGAGCGATGGCAAGGAAAGACCTCTCCCAGTACCACAGATATAGCATGCCAGGACCCCCTTCCACCCCACATCAAAGACGGAATTGAAGCTAATAACCATGAGTAATATGCCATGAATGAGCAGTTTCCTAGTAACTACAGCGAAAAATGCTCCCTTTCCCTCAATTGATTCACAAACGGCAACATGAACCAAAATCAGGGCGTCAAACAACTATCTCTGGAGATTCATACTATAATATGGCGGATAGGAAAAGTAAACAAGCATGTCTACAGGTGCTACCTTAGAATACCAAGCGGAGATCACTCTATTGCCCCCCGACGTAATGAGAGCATCAATTTCCAAAGGAAAGATCGATGGCACGGCCCCTCCCCACTGAATACTCTCGCTAAATCCTACCTCAATTGAATGCCCTTCCAAATTAACAAGTGCAGACGCCAAATCCCCTTTACAATCACAAAAATTTCCCGAAACAAGAGCCACCCAAATCCGCGGAAATCGGGCTAAAAGAGGATCTTGAAGATCGGATCGATCCTTCCCCGGATGGAATCGAGGGGATCTCACCTTCCAACTTGCCAAACAACTCCAACGCTCTTCTCCTCGAGGTCTCCAGGCAGCTTCTACGATCTGCCGCCCCGCGCAATATTCGCCTAGATTGAGCCCGAATCTCCTCCCAGTATCTCGCGCTGAAGAGGCCCCCGATGAGGCCCACTTCAGGCGGATCGACCCCTCCTCCCGGCTTAGCCGCCGGCGCCGACTCCGCCATCACTCGCACTCACTCTCCGTCGCCGCCAGATCGCTTTCGCGGTCGTGGGAGCCCCCGGGGGGTTTCTTGTAAAAGTGGGACTGGCTGTCCTATACTTTCCGAGACTTGCTAGTGCCTTTTTATGGTTTGGATACAAATCAAACAAAGAAGGGCAGGCTGCATGCATGCATGCCGGTTAGCCAAGGAAACAAATCATGAAGTCAATGTACACGGGACTCGTACAAATATAAGTTACTAAGCGATGATGTTAATTCTTTTTCTGGCATTCCAAGAGCAGCAGCACGGATGCCACATGGAGAAGTATGGAAAGTAAACACGTCTATATTAACTATAACTAGCACATATGCTCGTGCGTTGCAACGAAAAAAACCAAATAATTTATATGTACTTAAATTTAATGAGAATGATAAGCCCTATATTTCGCTACGGAGAAAACACAAAAAAAAAAGTTTGATCAACATTATAAAAGAAATTGCTAATATATCAATGAGTTGATCAAACTTTATGCATGTCTCACGTATCCCCCCTTTGCGGGTCTTTTTTTTCTAGTATTAATTTATTTCCATCTTCATACATCTCACGAATTCCCTCCTATGGGTCTTTCTTTCCTTCTTCACGCATGGTTTTTGAGTCCTTTCCTTCTTGACGCATGTCTCACATATCTGATCTGTGGGTCTCAAGGCTGATTATAGGTTTGGACGGACAGACCTATATAAATTGGTGTCATTGCATGTAAAAGAGCGAGGTGGTATTATATAAGATAAACAACACGGAAAGTGCTATTCTAAGCTCGAGCTCAGATGCACTGCATATCTCAGTCGTTCACTGGCACCAAGATTCACAACGTCTCCTGTATAGTCATATGTATTCTGAATAGTATATCCCACCTATTTCCTGGCAAGGGCCCACCTATCTACCACACATAATGCCACCATCGCCGTCCCACCCTGACGGGCTTAGATGGGGGTGCAAGTTATGGGCCACGGCTCAGCCTGTACACCTATTTTAATACCCCTCTAGTGACATAGTGATCTCGGTGGTTGGATGGGCTGCTGATGTGACTAGGCATGGAGCGAATAAAAAATTTAGCTGGTGCAAATGAAGTAGATTAACAGGAATTGTAGTATAAGAGGGACAAGGTGGAAAGTTGGAAAACAAAAAACACATGTGAAGTGATTTGAAGGGCCTAGTGGTACAAGGGTGCTAATTAATTGTGAAGGCACAGTGATGATGACAGGCAGCGGTCGTATTTTATTAGTAGAACCCATGATTACAGCAGTGCACAGACACAAAAGAAGGATAATGGCTGATGACCGAAGGCATAGCGAGTACTTTCAGAATTTGGGACAACACTGACACCTGAATCAAACCAAGCATTACTTCACGGGGGAACCAAAAGTAGACAATGATATATACTGAAAGGAATAACTGAAGAAAGACTGAACCATAACACAGAAGAAAACATGTTGAAAAGGCAGTTTAAGCATCATCTCAAGTTGTAATACAAGCTCAGAAATAAAAATGCTATTATCACTGAACATTTCTAAAAAAAGGAGGATCAATGAAACTGAGAAACATTCCTTTTAGACTTGTCCGTGTAAAACTAAATAGAAGAACACTGATTGTCTATCTAGGATAAATATATATCACAACCATTTGAACTGCATTTTAAGAGCTGGGAAAACTAAGAGCTAAGAAGCACAACCATGCAAGCTGCAGTTTGAGAGCTGAAGAAAAAAATGTGGTTGTACTGAAGAAAAACAAAAAGTGCTCAGCTACAACACTGATTGTTGTATTATGTGAGCTACAGATTTCAAATCTAAGAACAAAAGTCTGTAAGAGTGATCCGACTACTCACCACAGAAACCTCATATAAGAACATCGATCCAAAAATTCCCTCACCAAATTATACTTAAAATCAGGGGGGCATCCGTCCAAATATATTATGCAAATTGCATATGTAATCAGGGTAGTAGTTCTAATACAATTCTCAGGAGGGAACTTAAATGTATATGCTATCTGTAGTAAACCAAGCATTGCAATGCAGAGAATCAAACCAAGCATTACTTCAAGGCTATAAAGAGAATCAAATCAACAACCACCATCATGGCTGAGAACCACCAATGTACGCCCATCCTGCAAAGCAAAGTTGTTTCTTAGTAAATATTCAAACTACATTCCAAAAAAGACATTTTAGAAGTTGTGTTTAAATGTATGAACTTTTTTCAGTGCGTCTAACCTTCGATATTTGCCTGCCAGCGACGGCAATTCTCATTCGCACTTTTATCAACTTGAACATGTGCATGTATAATTGACAGATCAAGTAAATCAGTGTCAACATATTTCACATTTGTGGTAGTATACTTTGTTTACTCTATGGCCACCCTCCACGGGGCTTGTTTCTCGACCTGCTGGTTCGACCTCCTGAGCAAACTTTTGGTTTGCTGTCGCATTGGCGATCTCAGCTTTAGTTGCTGTAGCAAAACATAAATGCATTAGTTCATTCGTGTCCAATACACGACCACCATGTTTTGCATCACCTCATTTCTGCCTTCACGCAAACTTACCATTTTGATCATACAGTTTTTGATACATCATTGCAACCTCAGTCTTCTTCCCGCGGGCCATCATTTTTATCATACATTTCTTGATACATTTTCGTGACATCTGGATCTTGCAGCTCTTGCTCCCTCAGCTTTCTATCTGTCTCAGACAACTTAGCGTGCTCAGGATCATCAGACCATTCTTCCATATCAACTTCATCATTGCTTTCATCATCAGAGATGTCAATAACCCCGTGAACCAAACCCGTCGTCGCACTCGCAGCCGGTGCACGGGATGCTATCTCCATCTCATCTGCAGAAGCATACACACAAATGTAAGCACACAATTATAAGTTGCTTCTGCATCCAGGAATCAGTAAGCATTTTTAGATCAAAGTTTTTTCCTGTACTCACATTCCGCATCCAGCTCTGCTTCAAGTTGCCGAGCAAGTTGATCATCTAGATGCACGTCATCTATCCGCTCCACCCTGCGCACAACCACATCATCAGGCCCCTGCACATCACCATCTCCAACACCTTCTTGTTTTACCAATGGGATGCTTGTGCGTGCCCTAACATCGCATGATGCCGCCTGAGAGGCATGTACATGCATCGCGTTGATCTCCTCCAGAACAACATCCATTAAACCAGCATCAGCTACCAGAAACAAGCCCCAAGATGTGTTACCATATATGATCATCCATTCACATTTTGCAAAAACAAAATAGTCTAATTGCAAACCATTCTTCTGAAGATGGACCTACTATCTTACTAGGGCAATTGTTATCTTCGTCTTGCACAAGTGGTACAACCTTGTTCACGTCCGCATCTTCCTTGACCACACTGTCAGTGCTAGGGGCTGATGTTCGTACTGCTCGGCCCCCTTCAAGTTTGAAAGAGATTATTCTTAGCAAGGCATCAACATTTGTCATCGGTAAGCTCATAAAAAATTCTCAACCTGAGAGGGATTACAAATGATTTGTGTCAACCAAACTGATTCTCTGCTCATCTAATTACAGTTCAAACTACTAACTCACATGAAGCCTAATTAGATTAAAACATCAAGTCCTCACACTAATTCATATCAGACCATGGATTACTGCCACACCAAGAATTCAACCAACAATGCACGGCCACAAACAGCCTGGAAATACGTTTAGTGAAATTCTTCATAGCACAGATCAAATTTTAAATTCAGTTCCCCTCACCTTTTATTCCAACCAGGAGCCTGGGGATTTATCTTTCCTATGGAGAGCTCAAAAGTCGGAGGCGAGTTGTCCTTCTCACTGTTGCCGCTTGAGCCACGTTGCAGATTCGCCCATCTCCGCTCATCGCCGCCGGTGCAGACGCCACGCAGATCCGCCCATCGCCGCTCACACCCGTGCCCTCCAGCAACGGCACCACCACCGTTCGCCTATTACCGTCCGCCGGCAAACTCCGGCAGCAGACTCTCTCCTACCTCCTCACTCAGCGTGGATCTATGGCAGAGAAAGCAAATAAACCTCAGTCCCATGTGCTCCACTCTACAGATCACACACAAATTGGGGGAAAATCTCTCTCATACCTACGGATTGGATGCATGAGGAACTCCATTAAGCGTCGGTCGCCCGTTCTCCCACTTCCCCCTCTCTACCTCGTCACCTAAAATGGTTGCCGCATTGGGGAAGAAGAGTCTGGATCTGCAGTCGTTTCGAGGCTGTCGCTCTTTTTTTTTTAGGATGGTTGTCGCTCTTGACGGAAAGCATCTTATCCGAGCCACGGAACAGACGTACAACAACGAACCTGGGCCACGGCTCAGCCCGTCATCGGGAGACGGCCGCCAAGCAGCTGGCCTACTCCTAGCACCTGACACATATGTATTCTGGCATAGTGCGCAATTACCAGGGCTTCAAAAGCAACCGTATTAGGAATTGGCCCAGATCCCCATGCGCTAGCGAAGGCACAAGATATCGAGCGCATATGTGCTCGTGACCATATACTCTACGTCCAAACAACACCTCGTTTCCTTACACAAGCATGAGCTAGGCCAGTTGTACGGAGCAAAGGTGATCCACTGGCAGGCCGGGAGTTTGATCCCTCACGGCTACATATATATTTGCTCCATTCATTGGACCTGCAACATAAGCCTCGATTGACGGCCCAAGTTGGCCCTTATGCGCTGGACGTGAAAATATTATTTTTTGCCGGATTCATGAAGCCCGTAACGTTGGTCCTTGTGCACGAGACGTGAAAAAGGCCTATTAAGCCGTGAAAGATCAAGGATGTCGCCTAGAGGGGGGGGGTGAATAGGCGCTTTAAATAATTACGGTTTAGGCTTGAACAAATGCGGAATAAACCTAGTGGTCAATTTTTCAAGCACAAAACCTACAACAACTAGGCTCACCTATGTGCACCAACAACTTATGCTAAGCAAGATAAACTACCAGGTGATATTAAGATATATGACAAGAAACAATATGACTATCATAAAGTAAAGTGCATAAGTAAGGCCTCGGGTAAGAGGTAACCGAGGCACGCGGAGACGACGATGTATCCCGAAGTTCACACCCTTGCGGATGCTAATCTCCGTTTGGAGCGGTGTGGAGGCACAATGCTCCCAAAGAAGTCACTAGGGCCACTCTAATCTCCTCACGCCCTTGCACAATGCAAGATGCCGTGATTTCACTAAGGGACCCTTGAGGGCGGTCACCGAACCTGTACAAATGGCAACCCTTGGGGGCAGTCACCAAACCCGTACACTTTGGCAACCCTTGGGGGAGGTCACCGGTAACCGTCAAATTGCTCGGGGCGATCTCCACAACCTAATTGGAGACCCCGACGCTTGCCCGGAGCTTTACACCACAATGATTGACCTCCGAACACCACCAACCGTCTAGGGCGCCCAAGCACCCAAGAGGAACAAGCTCAAGGGTACTAAGCACCCAAGAGTAATAAGCTTTTCAACTTGTAACTTCCACGTATCACCGTGGAGAACTCAAACCAATGCACCAAATGCAATGGCAAGGGCACACGGAGTGCCCAAGTCCTTCTCTCCCAAATCCCACCGAAGCAACTAATGCTAGGGAGGAAAATGAGATGAAGAACGAAGAAGAGAACACAAAGAACTCCAAGATCTAGATCCAAAGGGTTCCCCTCACATAGAGGAGAAAGTGATTGGTCGAAATGTGGATCTAGATCTCCTCTCTGTTTCCCCCCAAAAACTAGCAAGAATCCATGGAGGGATTGAGAGTTAGCAAGCTCGAAGAAGGTCAACAATGGGGGAAGAACACGAGCTCAAAGGATAAGGTTCATTGGGGAAGAAGACCCCCTTTTATAGGTGGGGAAAAATCCAACCGTTATGCTCACAGCCCGCACAGAGCGGTACTACCGCTCGTCCTCACGGTACTACTGCTAGGGGTGGCGGTACTACTGCTTGCGAGCGGTACTAAAAAAATACATCCGTGCCTACCACCGTTGGACTTGTGACGAGTTTTTGGTCCGGAGCGAAAGTAGCCACGGAAGTAGCCGCGGTAGTACCGCTCCAAGGGGTAATAAAAAATTACATCCCCTCCAAGCGGTAGTACTGCTCCCACGAGCGCTAGTATCGCTGGAGCTTTTATAAGGACACCAAAACTGACACAACTTCTGCAAACGGACTTTGAATTCAACGAAACCAAGTTTATTGGAAAGCTAGCGACAAGGGCTAACACAATCTTGATAGAAATAACAATAAGAAGCAAATTATAAAAGGCCCATAATAAAATGGTGAGAACCCTTCCTCGAATAAGACCGGTAAAACCTCCAACCGAAAATGCAATAGAGGAAGTATGTGAACTCCGTTTTCGATGAACTCGAGCTTGTCAAGAAGATGACCATAAGCCCTAAGACTCACAAAGAGAACCAAGCAAGAACCAAGAAAGATGATGCAAGGATGCAATGGTTTGAGCTCTCTGCGAACGATACGATCAAGCTACTCATCAAGAGCCCCCCTTGATAGTACGGCAATCGATCCTATAACCCGGTCTCTCAACTACCACCATGAGACCGGTAAAATAGAAAACCTATCAAGGGCAAACCTTTGTCTTGCACAAAGTCCACTTGAGCTAGATGTAGACGATCTTGACTTCCTCAAGTTGGACCACCTTTCTTGATTGCGTTGGCTCGGTGAAGACTAGTAGGTTGCTCCCCCATACTCCACTATGGGTGAGCCACTCTTCGACACATCTTCACAAATCCATTGTCACCACAATGGATGGCAAGCTTCAAGCACTTGATGTATTGGTGATGCATCACTTGAACTTGCACACCGCAACCTAACCCCACAAAGAACTCTCACGAAGACTATGGGTTAGTACACAAAGCGTAATTGACAATGCTTACCATACCATGGGATCGCTTGATCCCTCTCGGTACATCTTCTACGCTTTGTGTGTTGATCAACTTGGTTCACTCTTTGACTTAGTCTTGATCAACCTCTCACAAGACCAATCTTAGGGTAATTCCTTGAATAGCACCTTGGTCGACACGAACTCTCCTTGAAACCAACACATGTATTCCAAGAAAAGCCTATGGACAAAACCTTCAAATATAACTCAAGGCAACCATTAGTCCATAGAGATTGTCATCAATTACCAAAACCAAACATGGGGGCACCGCATGTTCTTTCAATCTCCCCTATTTTGGTAATTGATGACAATCACTTTCAAGAGAGTTTATACAAGGAATTATGCATCACCATGCAATGCAACAACCAATAATGCATGCATATGAGGTGCAAACGCTTAGGAACACAAACAAAGCAAGAAAAGATGACTCTCTAAACTCCTCCACAAAACTCTCTGAAACTTCTCCCCCATTGGCATTGATTGCCAAAATGGGAGAAAAGCTTAGAAGGCCAATATAAATTGTGTTTCTCCATAAATTGTGTATTTCTCCACAAGAGAGTGGAATGCAATACACATATCCAATGGTAAATACTTGGAGGAAGACAAACTATATTGAGGCCCAAAGATTGCAAAAGAATGATATGCCACAAAGACATAACAAAAAGAGAAACAAGCAATCAAGCAATCAAAAGATACCAATTGAAGCAAGCTATCAAAAGATACCAATTCAACCAACTAGACCAATGATCCTACGTGCCACATGAATAAAAGATATTATGATATGAGCAAAGGAGTGTTCTAGAGAAACTAGAGAAGCTCCCCATGATTTGTGCACAATTTAGTTTTGTAATTGGATACACCGAGCACAAAATAGGATCGTCACTCCCCCAAGATCAATAGAACCTCACGACAAGTGCAAGAGAGCAACAGAGTGTTCTAAAGACACTAGTGAAGCTCCCCATGATTTGTGCACTCCTTAGAATATTTGCATTAGGATACCAAGTGCACAAAATAGGATCATAACTCCTCGAAAATCAATAGAAATTCACAACAAGTGTAAGTGAGCATGTAGGAAACAAAGCCTAGCACAAGCAATAAACACATGGTTGAGCAACATGTAAAAGAGGCAACTTAAGAATAGGCTCAACCAAAATGATGTGTGTGAGTCATGGCAAAGCACTTGAGAAGACTGAAATAAGGATGAGCATTAAGCATCAACATAGTCTTGGACAAATGAGATACACGGTGCATGACATGTCCTCCCCACACACACCCAACTAGCAAATGGGTTCACAAGCTCACTAAAAAGATAACAACAAAGCTTGCGACAACCCATGGTGAAGATAGAAGATGAAAGCCTCATCAAGACAAGGGATACCAATTAAGATGGCAAAAGCCTCGTAAAGACAAGCATGAGGAAAATAATCTTCACCACACAAGAGTGCATCAAGATGCAACGAGACAAGACACGCACTCAAGGCAAAAGCTTTCACAGAGCCACAAAGGAAATAACATAAGAAGGACAAGGTGGACGTGAAAGAAAGGATATCATCTAGAGATGTAATTTCTCTCAAGTGTATAAGGTTCTAGGTAGACGAAATCATGATGATATATATCTACAAAGAAGGATGTACACCGGAAATAATTATAACACAAAGGAACAAGAGATACAAAAGGAAGTCATACATATACCGATAAGATATTTGCTTGGAAGCATAGCACATGGCTAGATATGGTCTTATAGTATATAAATGAATTCCTACCACACACCCATCAAAGACATCACAACTAGCAACATGAAATCATCGTTGAGATGCTTTGAGAAAGGAAATAAGTATCACAAGATGGAATGAATATCATGCCAAGATGCAACCTACACAAGGTTGAATGCAAGAAAAGAATGCATGAATAGATACTTGTTACCGAGATATCATTGGAAGGATGTAGAAGAAACCAATTGAAGGTAGTAGATAATAGTTCATTGAGCATCCTAGCTTGACTCCAATAAGCACATGGTGACACCACCTTCCTTGTGAGCGAGCCGAGCATCCAATGCATCTCCAATTGTTCCTAGAACAACAACACAAACAAAATGGTACCCAAACTCATTGGGACCAAAGAGTTAGAAACACCAATATACATAGGACAAACTCCACATAAATATGTGCATATAGATAAGGAAATGAATTTCATGCACATCTCATCTAATTTGAGACTTGGTGGAGTTTCCCCTATATATTGGGTCAAAGAAGGAAAGCATGCCAAAGAAACTACATGAAGTTAATATGCATGCTCAATACTTTCAAGAACCGATACCAATTGACAAAGAAATACCAAGTGAAGAAGAGATACCAAATGAATAAATCAACACTTGGAGGATATCAAATGAAAGATACATCAAGGAATGAGATATCCAATGATACACGCAAAAAGAAAGATGTCAAACTCCCAAAAGAGAGAATGGTTCCAAACAAACTAAGTGCTCTACAAAGTTTCATGATGGCACAAAGTACTAAAAAGAAACGGTTTGCATTCCACCAACATACACTTGATAAGGATCACAAGGTGAGCGTTCTAAGAAAAATAGGATAGCTCCCCCAAGCATTGTGCATTATAGAGAATTTGCATTTGAATACAAAAAGCACAAGATGGGATCACCACTTTCACTATATCTATACAAACACTAGATAAGCTCAAGGAAATAACAAGATCCACAAGTGGTATGGAATACAATGGGAGTTGACACAATCCTAGGCACGAGATAAGGCAAATAAAAGCAAAGGCCAATGTAAAGATGATCAATAATTTCTACCACACATAAGTGAGTACCAATTGTCATAAGACAAGAAGTATTTGGAAATAATTCCCGTTGGTAGATAGCAAGGATATCCAACATCATCTTCACACCAAACACAAGCAAATTGCAACTTGTAGAGCTAACATGCCACCTAGGAACAAGATAATCTACAATATCAACACTAGGTGACAATATCTCAAATGTACACATTTTCTAGGCTAGTAATATACATAGCATATTACTCCCCCATAATGTGATACCAATTAAAGAAAACTTAACAAGAGGCAATAAGAGGATCCAACAAGAGATAATTAATGGACTATTTAGAATCTGAATTTCTCATGAGAAGACATACCACATAGTGACTAGATAAGCTTGCAACATCAATACTAGGTGGTATTCCTCATGTACACACATTTATGGGACCGTGAGGTGCACAAAGCACATCACTCCCCCAAAATGGGATGTTCCATTAATCTCTCACAAGAGCCAACTAACATACAAACAAGATGCGCAAAAGGCTCAACGCACTACACACACGTACATGATGTGCAAACCAACACACACATACTTGATTACTCAAGATAAGCAAATTGGAGGCACAACATATACAACCACATGCAAGGAAAAAAACCAAAACATGCAAAGGGGCAAGTAACTTTCAATGTAAACAATTTAAGTAAAAGTTACCTCAAGGAGGCACACTGGATATAAGATAGAAACTTGATAATCCAATTGACTTGGCTTGAGACAATATGAATGATGAAGATCCCTTAATTCTTCATGATGTAGACAAGTCTCCAATGCTCTCCATCAACACCTATTGATCAAGTTTGAGCTAGTTGGTCCCCAACCAAGTTGAGTCCTAAGAGGTTAGTCACAATAGGCTTGGCTACCCAAATGGTTCTTTTCTTGACACCACTTTGAGTACCAACAACTTTGGCAAAGACATTGCCAACCTTATCCTTCCCAAGAGAGTAGATATCATCAATAATAATTGGGTTGGATAAGTTACCACTAGTGCATGAGGAAGCAAGGTCACCTTTCTCACGACATAGGTAGCAACGTCTACTCTTCACTTTCTTCTCACTTGATTTCTCAACTTGAGAAGCATTAGCTTGAGTTTTCTTGGGAAGAGGACTTTCTTCAACTTGAGGTTGAGCATGAGAATGAACTTGTGGCCGCTTCCCTTGTTACTTGTCACTAATGGCCTTCTTCTTCAAAGAGCAAGATCTAACATGATGCCCTTCAATTTTGCACTTGAAGCAAATGATCTTGGCCGAATTCTTGACTTGTTTTTGACCCTTCTTCTTTTTGCTCTTGGACTTCTTCTTCTTATTGGAGTTGAATCCAAGTCCACCTTTGTCATTGGGGGATTTTTGCACACTCAAGATACTGTTGAGTGTGGCCTTCCCTTCATGACACTTTTCCAAGTCTTTCTTCAAAGAAGTGGCTTGGGCCTTGAGCTCTTTGATTTCCTCTACATGGTTAGTCTCAACACAAGTACTAGAGGAAGTATAAGCTTCATCGTTAGAGCAACAAGACAAGGAAAGCAATTCATCACAAGATGTACCAACATTGTGAGTAGATGAATTACAAGGACTAGCACATAGCAATATAGCATTTTGACTAGAAGTAGTGCTAGTATCCACATGAGGCTCACTAGATGTTACCTTAGCAAGCATGGCCTCATGAGCCATCTTTAGCACATTATGGGATACTAGAAGATCATCATGAGAGTTTGAGAGCTTTTCATGACTTTCTTCCAATTTCCCATATTTGCTAGGTAGCAACTCAAGTTGAGCCCGTAGCTCAACATTCTCCTTCAAAATGGATGCTTCACAAGTAATAGAGTTAGTAGCACAAGCATCATCAATAAAAGCAAGAGGAGAAGGCAACTTTACAAGCTCTTTTGAATATGAAGCTTTAAGTTGAGCATGAGACTCGGTGAGTTTGATGAGCTCACCCTTGATGACCCTTGAGCCATTTTCGAGGTGCTCAAAATCCTCAAGGAGTCTAGCATGGGAAACTTCAAGCTTAGCATTTTTAGTTTCAAGAACATTGGCCACCTCAAGAGCTCTATCATGAGATTCCTTCACTCTAGATAATTCTAGAGCAAAAGTCTCCTCAAGAGATTCCTTGGTGGTTTGTTCAAGTTCAAGAGCTTGGGAGAGGTCTGCAATCTCATTAGCGTAATCACGCTCATGACCTTCCATTTTCTCAATGGTGACATCATGCTCCTCAAGACGAGATTCCAACTCATCAATATATTTCTTGCCCTCAATAGCAATAGACATGATTTCCATGAAGTTGGAACGAGCAATTTTATTCTTATGAAGAGCTTTAAAAATCATTTCCCCCTTAATTTTTAAGGAGGCAACATTATCATTCTCTTCATCACTATCAACATCATCATCATCATCATCATTCTTGTCATCATCAATATCATCACAAGATATATTGGGATTCAAAGTGGGAGATACTTTTTAAGCCTTAGCCATAAGGCAAAACGCAACCGATGATGATGTAGGATCCCTTGAGGCACCTTTCAAGACCACATCTTGTTCCATGGGGTGTTGGGTTTTCTCTACATTGTTAGCACAACAATTCGAGGAAATAGATGCACTTTTATCATGGCAACAAGACATAGCAAGCATATCATCATGAGATTTAGTAAAGCAATTTCTACATGATATGCAAGGACTATCAACACAAGAATGTGAAACATTTAGAGAGTTCAAAGTGTTGAAGTCCAAATATGGGGCATTGCAATAAGATAGTGATGAGGAATCGTCAAGATAAGCCCACTATCATCATTGCAATGAACACCACTACTCACCATATCATTACCTTGTGGCAATACACATGTAGGTGAAGTAGAATAAGTTGAGAAGGCAGCACGACCGGAGGTGGAGGGAGAACAATCATCCCCAGAAAACTTGGACACACCATATTTATCTTGAAGCTTTGTCCACAACTCATGAGCATCCCAGAACGGCATGAGTTGAAATATAACTACATTGCTCAAAGCATCAAAAAGCACATTAGAAGCTTGAGCATTGAGATAAGAGTTTTTCTCATCCTCTAAAGATAATCTTTGGGGATCCTTTGGAGGAGAAAAACCCATATCTACAATTCGCTCTAAATTTGGTCCATGACCCTAAAGAGATTAAGAATGCTAATTACCCAAACATCAAAATTTGTGCCATTGAAACTAAGAGTGTCAGAGAATCCTAAACCCCTAGTAGACATCCTTACTCTCTAGGCAGTTAAGCCCTATAAAGAGAGTCGAGGCTCTGATACCAATTGAAAGATCGAGAATGTTGCCTAGAGGGGGGGTAAATAGGCGCTTTAAATAATTACGGTTTAGGCTTGAACAAATGCGGAATAAACCTAGCGGTTAATTTGTCAAGCACAAAACCTACAACAACTAGGCTCACCTATGTGCACCAACAACTTATGCAAGCAAGATAAACTACTAGGTGATAGCAAGATATATGACAAGAAACAATATGGCTATCACAAAGTAAAGTGCATAAGTAAAGGCCTTGGGTAAGAGATAACCGAGGCACGCGGAGACGACGATGTATCCCGAAGTTCACACCCTTGCGGATGCTAATCTCCGTTTGGAGCGGTGTGGAGGCACAATGCTCCCCAAGAAGCCACTAGGGCCACCGTAATCTCCTCACGCCCTCGCACAATGCAAGATGTCGTGATTCCACTAAGGGACCCTTGAGGGCGGTCACCGAACCCGTACAAATGGCAACCCTTGGGGGCGGTCACAAAACCCGTACACTTTGGCAACCCTTAGGGGAGGTCACCGGTACCCGTCAAATTGCTCGGGGTGATCTCCACAACCTAATGGGAGACCCCGACGCTTGCCCGGAGCTTTACACCACAATGATTGAGCTCCGAACACCACCAACCATCTAGGGCGCCCAAGCACCCAAGAGGAACAAGCTCAAGGGTAACAAGCACCCAAGAATAATAAGCTTCTCAACTTGTAACTTTCACGTACCACCGTGGAGAACTCAAACCGATGCACCAAATGCAATGGCAAGGGCACATGGAGTGCCCAAGTCCTTCTCTCCCAAATCCCACCGAAGCAACTAATGCTATGGAGGAAAATGAGAGGAAGAACGAAGAAGAGAACACAAATAACTCCAAGATCTAGATCCAAAGGGTTCCCCTCACATAGAGGAGAAAGTGATTGGTGGAAATGTGGATCTAGATCTCCTCTCTCTTTTCCCCCAAAAACTAGCAAGAATCCATGGAGGGATTGAGAGTTAGCAAGCTCGAAGAAGGTCAACAATGGGGGAAGAACACGAGCTCAAAGGATAAGGTTCATTGGGGAAGAAGACCCCCTTTTATAGGTGGAAAAAATCCAACCGTTATGCTCACAGCCCACACAGAGCGGTACTACCGCTCGTCCTCACGGTACTACCGCTAGGGGTAGCGGTACTACGTCAAAGGGTAGTGGTACTACTGCTTGCGAGCGGTACTAAAAAAATACATCCGTGCCTACCACCGTTGGACTTGTGACGAGTTTTTGGTCCGGAGCGAAAGTAGCCACGGAAGTAGCCGCGGTAGTACCGCTCCAAGCGGTAGTAAAAAATTACATCCCCTCCAAGCGGTAGTACTGCTCCCACGAGCGGTAGTACCGCTGCAGCTTTTATAAGGACACCAAAACTGACACAACTTCTGCAAACGGACTCCGAATTCAACAAAACCAAGTTTGTTGGAAAGCTAGTGACAAGGGCTAACACAATCTTGATAGAAATAACAATAAGAAGCAAATTAGAAAAGGCCCATAATAAAATGGTGAGAACCCTTCCTCGAATAAGACCGGTAAAACCTCCAACCGAAAACGCAATAGAGGAAGCATGTGAACTCCGTTTTCGATGAACTCGACCTTGTAAAGAAGATGACCATAAGCCCTAAGACTCGCAAAGAGAACCAAGCAGGAACCAAGAAAGATGATGCCAGGATGCAATGGTTTGAGCTCTCTGCAAACGATACGATCAAGCTACTCATCAAGAGCCCCCCTTGATAGTACGGCAATCAATCCTATAACCCGGTCTTCTAACTACCACCATGAGACCAGTAAAATAGAAAATCTATCAAGGGCAAACCTTTGTCTTGCACAAAGTCCACTTGAGCTAGATGTAGACGATCTTGACTTCCTCAAGTTGGACCACCTTTCTTGATTGCGTTGGCTCGGTGAAGACTAGTAGGTTGCTCCCCCATACTCCACTATGGGTGAGCCACTCTTCGGCACATCTTCACAAATCCATTGTCACCACAATTGATGGCAAGCTTCAAGCACTTGATGTCTTCGTGATGCATCACTTGAACTTGCACACCGCAACCTAACCCACAAAGAACTCTCACGAAGACCATGGGTTAGTACACAAAGCGTAATTGACAATGCTTACCATACCTGTAACGCCCCGGTAGTTAAGCTACAGTAACCGCACACTAATGGTGCCATGTCATCCCAATTAAATTTCTAGACCTCACTTTGATCCAAACCGAATTCAAATTCAAATTGAAAAGAAAGTCAAATTATTATTTCTGCGAACGGTAAAAAAATGTTTGCTGGGTTGCAATAATTCACTAACTAATTTTCATAAATAATCCAATATTGTCTGGAATATTAAATTGCCCCTAGCTTAGTTAAAATAGTGCCCAAAACAGCCTTTTTAATCCATTTGTATTTAAGCAAAATTCAAATGAGTTTAGTTAAGCTCCAAACTTTTTGTGGCTTTCACAAATATTACATAGTAGTTGTATGGCAAATTTCATATATAACAAAAAATCATTTGATGGCACAACCTAATACAAAATAGGATCTGAAAATACAAAGAAAAGGGTAAAAGCGAAATGGACCTAAACTAAGGTGCCACTGGCCATAAGTGGCCACACGGCCCAGCCCACCAAAACCTTCCCCTACCTCCCCCTACAGGAAAAGAGGGTGTGCGTGGCGCACATCCACGACGGCCATGGCCGTGGATGCCCTCCACGTCGCCTCCCTGGGCTTATAACTACGTCGCCCACGAACCATAGATCGAGCCCAACCCCCCTCTGGACCTCACATCTCTCCTCCTCACCTCGCTCTGCTCCACTACAGTAGCCGCCTGAGACTCCTGTCGCCGCCGCGTCGTCGTTGCCGTTCTCCGAGGCTTCCCCGAGCTGCTACAAGGTGGCCAGGAGCCTCCCGAACCTCGTCACCTTCACCTACGCGCCTCAAATCGAGCAGGAACTCCACTTAGGTTCGTCATCGCCACTTCCTCCACTACACGGCCGCCGCGGTCATCTCCGTCGATCTCCACCGCCGGCGCCTCCCGACCTCACTGAGCTCGTCCACGGCCTCCCCGGGGTGAGCCTCCGCCCGTTCCCCCTTTTTGCCCCTCTCCCCGACGCTGTTTGTCGCCGCCCCAGGCTCCGGCCGTTGGCCGCGGTCACGGCGCGCCCTGCGGCGCCTACACCTCGCACCACGGTCGCCCCATGTGTGCCCTGCGCCGCCCCAGGCCGCGACCGGCCATGCGCTGGCCGCGCCTCGCGTGTGCACGCGCGCCCGCGTATCTGCTGCTACCTCTAGCCGCTGCTACTGCTGTTTCTTGTTGCCGCTAGCTGCTGCTCTTACTAGCTGCAACCACTACTGCTACTCTATGGCTCCTGCTAGTGGCCGTTGCCGTTGCTCTAGGCTGCTGCTGCCGCACGAGCTCGTGCTTGACCACCCGCCCGCCTGCGCCTCTGACCGCGCGTCGCCGAACCCCCTGCTCCTCGCGTCGCCGCCCCCTGCTGCTAGAGCGCGCGCCCGCGCCGTTCCATTGCCCCCCGCGCCACCGCGCCTCCCCCGCCGCTTACCGCTGCTCACCTGCCGGTGTTCTCCGCCGCCGTCGCCCCCAACCGCCCCGCCTCCATCGCCGAGTGCCCCGCGGAGCCGCGCCCCGCACCTGGCCATGCCCGCAGCCGCCTTGGCTCGCCGCCGTCCTGCGCCCCGCCGGCGACCGCCCTCGCCCCGCGGCCATCCCCTGTGCCCGGGCGGGCTTCGCCCCGCACGCGCCCGCTACACCGCCGCCCGTTTTGGCCCCCTGGGCCACTGACCCAGGGGCCCCATGCCCCCTGGGCCACTGACCCAGGGGCCCCATGCCCCTTTTCTAAAAAAAATAAAATAAATGAATAATAATATAAAAATTAATTAATTAACTTAATTAAAATGGTTGAACTAAACTAATTACTTAGTTAGCCTAACTAATCTGTAATTAGTTAGATGTCTCAATGACAGGAGGGCCCCACCACCTGTTGACCAGTGAAACCTTGACTGGTCAACTGGGTCCCCCTTGGCCCACCTGTCATCCCCTGGGTACACTTCTGTGTACCCTGTGCTGGGTGCGCATAGCATTTTTCCAATTAATTTCGAATTAATAATAATTTCAGAATATTGCTAAAACTTTAGAAAGTCATATAAAATAAACCGTAACTCGGATTAAAATAATTTATACATGAAAGTTGCTCAGAATGACGAGACGAGTCCGGATATGCAGCCCATTCGTCCGCCACACATCCCTAGCATAGCAAACACGCAACTTTCCCCCTCCGGTTCATCGGTCCGAAAACGCGAAACACCGGGGATACTTTCCCGGATGTTTCCCCCTTCGCCGGTATCACCTATCCCTATGTGAGGTCACCCCTAGCACAACGTAGTGCCGCGTCTTGCTTTGTAATGCTTTGATTGCTCTGTTATTTATTGCGTTCCTCCTCCGTTACTTCTTTCCGGTAGACCCCAAGACCGACGCCGCCGCTACCCGGTACGACTACGGTGTTGACGACCCCTCCTTCCTAGAGCAACCAGGCAAGCCCCCCCTTGATCACCAGATATCGCCTATTCTTCTCTATACTGCTTGCATTAGAGTAGTGTAGCATGTTACTGCTTTCCGTTAATCCTATTCTGCTGCATAGCCCGTCCTTGCTACTACTGTTGTTACCTTTACCTGCAATCCTACATGCTTAGTTTAGGATGCTAGTATTCCATCTGTGGCCCTACATTCTTGTCCGTCTGCCATGCTATACTATCGGGCCGTGATCACTCGGGAGGTGATCACGGGTATATACTTATATACATAAGATATATGATACCTGTGGTGACTAAAGTCGGGTCGGCTCGTAGGAGTAGCCGCGAGTGGATCTTTGAGGCGGAGCGACAGGGCAGGTTGAGACCACCTAGGAGAGAGGTGGGCCTGGCCCTGGTCGGCGTCCGTGGTTACTTCATAATAACACGCTTAACGAGATCTTGGTATTTGATCCGAGTCTGGCCACTGGCCTATATGCACTAACCAACTACGCGGGAACAGTTATGGGCACTCGACGTCGTGGTATCAGCCGAAGCCTTCGTGACGTTAGCGACTGAGCGGCGCGCGCCGGATTGGAATGTAAGCCTACTCTTGTATTAAGGTGGCTAGTTCTGCTTCCGGCCGCCCTCGCAACATGCAGGTGGGCAATGGGCGATGGGCCCAGACCCCTGCGCCATAGGATTTAGACCGGCGTGCTGACCTCTCTGTTGTGGCTAGGTAGGGCTGCGACGTGTTGATCTTCCGTGGCTGGGCATGACCCAGAAAAGTGTGCGGCCAAATGGGATCGAGCGTGTTGGGTAATGTGGTGCACCCCTGCTGGGAAGTTTATCTATTCGAATAGCCGTGTCCCTCGATAAAAGGACGACCGGAGTTGTACCTTGACCTTATGACAACTAGAACCGGATACTTAATAAAACACACCCTTTCAAGTGCCAGATACAACCCGGTGATCACTCTCTCACAGGGCGGCGAGGAGGGGATCGCCGGGTAGGATTATGCTATGCGATGATACTTGGTGAACTTACCATCTACTCTCTTCTACATGCTGCAACATGGAGGCTGCCAGAAGCGTAGTCTTCGACAGGACTAGCTACCCCCCTCTTATTCTGGCATTCTGCAGTTCAGTCCATCGATATTGCCCCTTTACACGGATACCCATGCATATGTAGTGTAGATCCTTGCTTGCGAGTACTTTGGATGAGTACTCACGGTTGCTTTTCTCCCTCTTTTCCCCCTTTCCATTCTACCTGGTTGTTGCAACCAGATGCTGGAGTCTAGGAGCCAGACGCCACCGTCGATGACGACTCCTACTACACCGAAGATGCCTACTACTACGTGCAGGCCGCCGCCGACGACCAGGAGTAGTTTAGGAGGATCCCAGGCAGGAGGCCTGCGCCTCTTTCGATCTGTATCCCAGTTTGTGCTAGCCTTCTTAAGGCAGGCTTGTTTAACTTATGTCTGTACTCAGATATTATTGCTTCCGCTGACTCGTCTATGATCGAGCACTTGTATTCGAGCCCTCGAGGCCCCTGGCTTGTATTATGATGCTTGTATGACTTATTTTATTTTTAGAGTTGTGTTGTGATATCTTCCCGTGAGTCTCTGATCTTGATCGTACACGTTTGCGTGTATGATTAGTGTATGATTGAATCGGGGGCATCACAAGTTGGTATCAGAGCCGACTGCCTGTAGGAATCCCCCTTCCACACTCCTTGGCCGAAGTTGAGTCTAGTTGGTGAAAATTGTTTTACTAACATGGTTGTGCGGCCCATGGGCCCACGTCGCCATTGGGTGGTATTAGGATTTTTTATTCCTCGACCTATACTCTGGGACTCTGATCTCTCTTCTATTCAGGTTAAATGATTTTACTAAATCTGACTCTAGGTTCTCGTAACTACTTCCTCCCGGAGAGCCCCTTATTACAAATGATTGCCGGCTGCACCAGAAGATTTCGAAGATACTCTCTGATATTTTCTCGAGACCTTGTGCCCGTTGCTTTTGCAATTCCCTGCCACCGAAATATCCCTATGGATAAATGCTTACACCTGTCGTTCTTACTTTTATTCCCAATCGATCTTGTTATTACAAGATACCCCGAAATTCTCTCTATTGCTTCGAGAAAACTCAGTGCCTACTGCCTTGCAGTTTCTTCTCGCCTGAATACACCTACAAATTATTCCTCACACATATCGAGGATTTGTTTCTCCCCAGTTGTTCATCTGTTTCACAGAAGTCTTCAAAATACTATTCGATCTTTCAAAAATCCTCAACAACATGTTGTTCTAGAAATTCTTACTTGCTTGCATTATGGTTAACCCCATAAGTCTAGTAATATTATTGGCATCCTTTGTCACTATCATTTTGAGTCCGTTGATTCAATATGCTGCAGATGCTCGCAATCCTCAGGATTTATCCTTGCGACTAAGAAGTCATTTTGAACATGAGCTGGATCTCGACCAATCAAATAGCTGTCGATTATACCTCTAAGCCTACTCAACTTATCCATCCTTAATCAGAGCGTTGCGTCTGGTCCCTTGATTTGGAAATAGTTCCTTTGCAACTGAGCTTTGAATTAGTTAGTTGTTTCTATAATCCAATGCCTTTGCATTGTTTCTTCCTCTGATTGTGCCGGTGCTCACATCAGCTCCGTTATGGACCGTCGGGTCCTTTGTTGAATTATCATCCGACAGTGTCCTTCATATCCAAAAATCTCGAGAAGTTCTTTCCCTGATACATAATGCCATTGATAAATCTTATTCTCTGTTTTGACCAACCATGCTCTGCTCTCGAACTGGTGATGTTTACTATGAAGTTTGTGGTATATGTTCCTAAGACGCCCCGATGGGTTGAACCAACACCTTCCCTAATCTGTGTGAACCCGAAAGATTTCGCGGGTCATACTTATCTGGTATTGCACCAGGTAAAACTTTCCACAACTAATGTCATTTTCGAAATACGAGAGGTGTATGGAAGGTTATGCATTGGAGAAGTGGGAGTCGACCTTGAACTTTGTGCTCATGCCCATGGATACGATGTAGATCCTATCATGGAAGCTTCTTGTAATAATAACTATTTCCTTGTTATAATATCATCTGGTATCTGTGAATTGATCCTTTGCAATCGTGGTTCCGCCCATACATTCTCCTTGATTCCATTTCTCGGGCAAGTGAAAACACTTGTCTTCTACAGATCAATACATCTCCACAACCCCTATGTCGATCTTCCTTCGAGTAATACCCTCCAGTATCTCGAGAATATCAAAGAACTGTGTTGCTCCCTATGAGTCTTCATCTAGTATTGCTTCTCACCGATTTCCGATTTCCCTCGGGTTCTGAGTTATTTCACTCGAGAACACCGATAAGTGAATCGATTCCGCACTCTGATTCAATAACTCTAAGTAATTTTCATTGCTTAGGAGTTTAATAATCTTTCAACTCATTCCTAGCCTAATCGGCTACATCATTATTGTGCCAATTTTAACTGTACTACCTGGTCCTTCCCGGAGCACAACTTTCGACGATGAGCTAAATTTACGTCGATCTTCCTTGTCATATCATTTCGCCTTGAACATGAAGCTTGATTTCGAGTTCGTGTCGTACCCTTGGTTCCAATAACTTTCGCTTCATCAGTCCCTTGACCTGATGTCATCAATGTTACCTCTCGACAAATGTGTCGTGATAATCATCTACATTCTGAGCGTTTCCAGGATATCAATCGAAATCATGATGAGAGATATCATCCTTACCCCTTGATAATTTGGGTTATCATCGACAACATTATTGCATTCCCTCCAACACGAAACTTGTTCTTGTTTTGTGTTGTATCTTGATTCCCTTGCTACCTAGCTTATGTTATGTTCTACCTTGTAGTATTACTGTCTTCTATATCAAGAATGTTGTGAGGATTGCTCCACCTCTTAAGAATTCTTGGTATAGTGATACTTCTCCCCATCATCATTCTTTCTTGGTCCCCGTGTTGGTTCTAACCGGGGTACCAACAAGTGAACGGTGCTGTTTGGATTCTGCACTTCTAGCAACCCTATTGCTTTGAAGTTAATGATCGTAGTTCATTCTTAGCCTATCGGTTATTGGATCACCATTCTGACAATTGATCAGGCTACCTATACCCATATTTCGGGCACACCTTTCTACCAAAGTTTAATTATGTATGTTTTTCCTCTAGCATACATCATTATATCATTTGATATGACAAATGTTATCTCCTTGTTCACATAATTGTGGAAATCCATCTTTTTGGAAATCTCGATGATATGTCGTTGAGTCCATCAGCCACCTCCTCATCCTCTCCTTGGTTTAAAGCTGAACTCTGGTTTCGGGACCTGCTTCCATAGTCCATTTCCCGAGAATCTTACAATGTCATCTCGTCAATTTGTGTTGCACCTTTTCTTTTCAGGAATCCCGTGTCTGAGTTATCTTGACACCAATCAGATCTGAATCTCGGTCAGATATGATGGTTGGAACATATTTTCAAGAGTTATAACATTGATCCTCATACGACCCGGTAAGGTGATGTCATGCACACCTGACCGGAGGACCAAGTGTTATAGTTTCTTTTTTAACAAGGTTAACCATTTTTCCATGAGGAAATTGAATGCCTTGTTTAATAAGTTTATCCCGATGGATCCTTTGTGTATCCAAAGTCTGACCTTTGCTTGAAGACCATGTCAATGCTATCTCGAAACATGTCTATGGTACTTTGATTTTCAATAAAAACATTTAAAGCACAATGCTAAATTTTCCTTATCAATTATCCAAACACCGTTGTATGGGTAATGTCAGGAAATTTCTCTTCCCTTACCTAAATGGTTTTCTACCTTCTATCCTGTCATGGATATCATCTGCTTGTCCTTGGGAAGGATATACCCCTGAAATATGTGTTTAAACACATTTTCCTTTCCATTTTTCTGTTTAATCTGATAATCACATTTTCCTTTCCATTGTTTTGTTTAACCTTCTTGAGGTTTATATGATCTAAGAAGTAATAAGTCACTGCTTTTGTAAGTACCTCGGTGTACAAGTCTGTAAGTAAGAACTTGTTACTGTTGTTGATGACATTCCGGTAGCCACCGATGGACGAGAACCTTGCCTATTGGTCCGCCTCGTTCAACGAGCAGGAAAATGGTTCTCTTTGCCCCTTGCCCTTGGTACCGATGTTGTTGCCGACATAACTAACAGTCTATTCTCTGACATGCCTTGCTATCATGCTCGTGCATGATGAAAGCGCCCTCCCTACTTTGTAACCCATATGGTGGGCCCATAACCCACAGTTCCAAAGGATCGAAACCTGACTCTCCTGTACACCCCCTGTTCCCAAGGTTGTTCCTCGCGCTTGACTTCGTATGTAATTCACGGACCACCTGCCTAGTGATCTAATCTGGTATCAAACGCAATACTTATTCCCATTTCTCTGAACCCCTTTCACACTTTGTTTCAGGCAATGAACGATTGCCTATGCGCTTGAAACTTCAATTTTGCACCTTCTTACTTTGCTCTCGATATTTTCTTAAGATTAGATTCGAGAGTTACTTTCCGCCACCTTCCCCGATGTTATCTACCAGTTAGTCAACCGTGCAGAGGTCTGTTCCCCCGGAATACACCCCCTTTTTCTTTCGTAAGTATGATGGAGTTTCTGAAGAAAGGAGGATGCCTTCATCATGATGACTTGAAGCAGAGAAATGAAGACATCAACATAGTGGATCTACCTCTTCGAGAAGAGCAACCAAGACCAAGAAGAATCGTTAGAATTTCGTAACCAAATCCCTCCCCCTTACTCCCCTCCTAAATCTCGGGACGAGATTTCTTGTAGTGGAGGAGATTTGTAACGCCCCGGTAGTTAAGCTACAGTAACCACACACTAATGGTGCAATGTCATCCCAATTAAATTTCTAAACCTCACTTTGATCCAAACCGAATTCAAATTCAAATTGAAAAGAAAGTCAAATTATTATTTCAGCAAACTGTAAAAAAAATGTTTGCTGGGTTGCAATAATTCACTAACTAATTTTCATAAATAATCCAATATTATCTGGAATATTAAATTGCCCCTAGCTTAGTTAAAATAGTGCCCAAAACAGCCTTTTTAATCCATTTGTATTTAAGCAAAATTCAAATGAGTTCAGTTAAGCTCCAAACTTTTTGTGGCTTTCACAAATATTACGTAGTAATTGTATGGCAAATTTCATATATAACAAAAATCATTTGATGGCACAGCCTAATACAAAATAGGATATGAAAATACAAAGAAAAGGGTAAAAGCGAAATGGACCTAAACTAAGGTGCCACTGGGCCATAAGTGGCCACACGGCCCAGCCCACCAAAACCTTCCCCTACCTCCCCTACAGGAACAGAGGGTGTGCGTGGCGCACATCCACGATGGCCATGGCCGTGGATGCCCTCCATGTCACCTCCCTGGGCTTATAACTACATCGCCCACGAACCCTAGATCGACCCCAACCCCCCCTCTGGACCTGACATCTCTCCTCCTCACCTCGCTTTGCTCCACTACAGTAGCCGCCTGAGACCCCCGTCGCCGCCGCGTCGTCGTTGCCGTTTTCCGAGGCTTCCCCGAGCTGCTACAAGGTGGCCAGGAGCTTCCCAACCTCATCACCTTCACCTACGCACCTCAAATCGAGCAGGAACGCCACTTAGGCTCATCATCGCCACTTCCTCCACTACACGGCCGCCGCGGTTATCTCCGTCGATCTCCACCGTCGGCACCTCCCGGCCTCGCCGAGCTCGTCTACGGCCTCCCCGGGGTGAGCCTCCGCCCGTTCCCCCTTTTTGCCCCTCTCCCCGACGCTGATTGTCGCCGCCCCACGCCGCCCCAGGCTTCGGCCGTTGGCCGCGGTCACGGCGCGCCCTGCGGCGCCTACACCTCGCACCACGGTCGCCCCATGTGCGCTCCGCGCCGCCCCTGGTCACGACCGGCCGCGCGATGGCCGCCCTCTGGCCGCGCCTCGCGCGTGCACGCGCGCCAGCGTATCTGCTGCTACCTCTAGCCGCTGCTACTGCTGTTTCTTGTTGCCGCTAGCTGCTGCTCTTACTAGCTTCTACCACTACTGCTACTCTACGGCTCTTGCTAGTGGCCGTTGCCGTTGCTCTAGGCTGCTGCTGCCGCACGAGCTCGTGCTTGACCGCACGCCCGCCTGCGCCTCTGACCGCGCGTCGCCGAACCCCCTGCTTCTCGCGTCGCCGCCCCCTACTGCTAGAGCGCGCGCCCGCGCCGTTCCGTTGCCCCCCGCGCCACCGCGCCTCCCCAGCCGCCTACCGCTACTCGCCTGCCGGTGTTCTCCGCCGCCGTCGCCCCCAACCGCCCCGCCTCCATCGCCGAGCCGCCGCGGCCGCCCCTGCTTCACCTCCGCCGCTCCGCGACCGGCTCCCCCGGGGCTCGGCCTCTGCCCCGCGGTGCCGCGCCCTACACCTGGCCATGCCCGTAGCCGCCTGGCTCGCTGCCGTCCTGCGCCCCGCCGGGGACCGCCCTCACCCCACGGCCATCCCCTGCGCCCGGGCGGGCTTCGCCCCGCACGCGCCCGCTACACCGCCGCCCGTTTTGGCCCCCTAGGCAACTGACCCAGGGGCCCCACGCCCCTTTTTCTAAAAAAAATAAAATAAATGAATAATAATATAAAAATTAATTAATTAACTTAATTAAAATGGTTTAACTAAACTAATTACTTAGTTAGCCTAACTAATCTATAATTAGTTAGATGTCTCAATGACAGGAGGGCCCCACCACCTGTTGACCAGTCAAACCTTGACTGGTCAACTGGGTCCCCCTTGGCCCACCTGTCATCCCCTGGGTACACTTCTGTGTACCCTGTGCTGGGTGCGCATAGCATTTTTCCAATTAATTTCAAATTAATAATAATTTCAGAATATTGCTAAAACTTTAGAAAATCATATAAAATAAACCGTAACTCGGATTAAAATAATTTATACATGGAAGTTGCTCAGAAGGACGAGACAAATCCGGATACGCAGCCCATTTGTCCGCCACACATCCCTAGCATAGCAAACATGCAACTTTCCCCCTCCGGTTCATCTGTCCGAAAACGCGAAACACCGGGGATACTTTCCCGGATGTTTCCCCCCTTCGCCGGTATCACCTATCCCTATGTTAGGTCACCCCTAGCACAACGTAGTGCCGCGTCTTGCTTTGTAATGCTTTGATTGCTCTGTTATTTATTGCGTTCCTCCTCCGTTACTTCTTTCCGGTAGACCCCGAGACCGACACCGCCGCTACCCGGCACGACTACGGTGTTGACGACCCCTCCTTGCCAGAGCAACCAGGCAAGCCCCCCCTTGATCACCAGATATCGCCTATTCTTCTCTATACTGCTTGCATTAGAGTAGTGTAGCATGTTACCGCTTTCCGTTAATCCTATTCTGCTGCATAGCCTGTCCTTGCTACTACTGTTGTTACCTTTACCTGCAATCCTACATGCTTAGTTTAGGATGCTAGTATTCCATCTGTGGCCCTACATTCTTGTCCGTCTGCCATGCTATACTATCGGGCCGTGATCACTCGGGAGGTGATCACGGGTATATACTTATATACATAAGATATATGATACCTGTGGTGACTAAAGTCGGGTCGGCTCGTAGGAGTAGCCGCGAGTGGATCTTTGAGGCGGAGCGACAGGGCAGGTTGAGACCACCTAGGAGAGAGGTGGGCCTGGCCCTGGTCGGCGTCCGTGGTTACTTCATAATAACACGCTTAACGAGATCTTGGTATTTGATCCGAGTCTGGCCACTGACCTATACGCACTAACCAACTACGCGGGAACAGTTATGGGCACTCGACGTCGTGGTATCAGCCGAAGCCTTCGTGACGTCAGCGACTGAGCGGCGCGCGCCGGATTGGAAAGTAAGCCTACTCTTGTATTAAGGGGGCTAGTTCTGCTTCCGGCCGCCCTCGCAACGTGCAGGTGTGCAATGGGCGATGGGCCCAGACCCCTGCGCCATAGGATTTAGACCGGCGTGCTGACCTCCCTATTGTGCCTAGGTAGGGCTGCGACGTGTTGATATTCCGTGGCCGGGCATGACCCAGAAAAGTGTGTCCGGCCAAATGGGATCGAGCGTGTTGGGTAATGTGGTGCACCCCTGCAGGGAAGTTTATCTATTCGAATAGCCGTGTCCCTCGGTAAAAGGACGACCCGGAGTTGTACCTTGACCTTATGACAACTAGAACCGGATACTTAATAAAACACAGCCTTTCAAGTGCCAGATACAACCCGGTGATCACTCTCTCACAGGGCGGCGAGGAGGGGATCGCCGGGTAGGATTATGCTATGCGATGATACTTGGTGAACTTACCATCTACTCTCTTCTACATGCTGCAACATGGAGGCTGCCAGAAGTGTAGTCTTTGACAGGACTAGCTACCCCCCTCTTATTCTGGCATTCTGCAGTTCAGTCCATCGATATTGCCCCTTTACACGGATACCCATGCATATGTAGTGTAGATCCTTGCTTGCGAGTACTTTGGATGAGTACTCACGGTTGCTTTTCTCCCTCTTTTCCCCCTTTCCATTCTATCTGGTTGTTGCAACCAGATGCTGGAGTTTAGGAGCCAGACGCCATCGTCGACGACGACTCCTACTACACCGAAGGTGCCTACTACTACGTGCAGGCTGCCGCCGACGACTAGGAGTAGTTTAGGAGGATCCCAGGCAGGAGGCCTGCGCCTCTTTCGATCTGTATCCCAGTTTGTGCTAGCCTTCTTAAGGCAGACTTGTTTAACTTATGACTGTACTCAGATATTGTTGCTTCTGCTGACTCGTCTATGATCGAGCACTTGTATTCGAGCCCTCGAGGCCCATGGCTTGTATTATGATGCTTGTATGACTTATTTTATTTTTAGAGTTGTGTTGTGATATCTTCCCGTGAGTCCCTGATCTTGATCGTACACGTTTGCGTGTATGATTAGTGTACGATTGAATCGGGGGCGTCACAATACCATGGGATCGCTTGATCCCTCTCGGTACATCTTCTACGCTTTGTGTGTTGATCAACTTGATTCACTCTTTGACTTAGTCTTGATCAACCTCTCACAAGACCAATCTTAAGGTAATTCCTTGAATAGCACCTTGGTTGACACAAACTCTCCTTGATACCAACACATGTATTCCAAGAAAAGCCTATGGACAAAACCTTCAAATATAACTCAAGGCAACCATTAGTCCATAGAGATTGTCATCAATTACCAAAACCAAACATGGGGGCACCGCATGTTCTTTCAAGCGGGACGAAACCAATAACCTATAAATTCTAAAAGGTGCAGCTGCACTTTTTAGAGCTCCCGAGCACACACCCTTTCGCGTCGTCCGATTAAATTGGACCGGTCAGGAGTAAACCCACTAGGCCCTGACCCATTCCCTCTGGTCGACCACCCACTCCCCGTCCCCTCACTCTCCGTCCCCTCCTTCCTCCTTCGGTCCTGCCTCAATCCCTGTCGACGCATCGCCGGAGATCCGAGCCACCGCACCCTGCTAGCCCCTCCATCCTACCTCCGTCGACCTGTCCTGACCCCCTCCATTATCAACCGCCGCTGCGCCGCCCAGACACGAGCAACATCGTGCAACTACCTATGCTCCTCCCCTGGCGCTACCCCAGTAATCCTGCCGCGCTCCGGACAAACGACAGCATCACCCTGCGCCGGATTTGGGCCACCCCGTGCATGATCCACACCCCCAGCATCAGATCCCGCGGGTTCTCTTCTCGTAGATGACTACCTCCTGCCCCCCAGGCCATGGATCGCCTACACGCCTAGCGGGGCCGGTTTGTTGGGGTGGTAGGAGCCCGTGAATGGAGGGGAACCACGGCCGCCGACATCGCCGGAACAGCTCCGCTTCTCGTACACCAATGGAACCGGGGTAAGTTTTCCCCTACATACTGCTAGCAAGATCGTATCTTCATGGTTATGGCTCGTGCAAAAGACATGCGTACCATGGGAACCTACATAATCTAAAACAAGGGATTCAAGTGTCGGATTTGGTGCAGTAGTTGCAAGATTCATTCAATTTCAGCACTGATTTTCTCCCTAACATGGATTTGGCTTTTGGTCAGGTTCATTGGGAGAGGGGACCCAAGGGGACCCACAAGCCAGGAGGGCGCCCCCTAGGGGGGCCCTCCACCCTTGTGGCTGCCTTGGGACTCCTCTGGCCCAACTTCGATGCTCCGTGGGCTTCTTCTGGTCCATAAAAAATCACCGTAAATTTTCAGCTCGTTTGGACTCCGTTCGACATTCCTTCTCCGTAGAACTCAAAAACAAGGAAAAAACAGAAACTGACACTGGGATCTAGGTTAATAGGTTAGTCCCAAAAATAATATAAAATAGCATATAAATGCATATAAAACATCCAAAACAAATAATATAATAGCATGGAACAATCAAAAATTATAGATACGTTGGAGACGTATCAGCGCGTATGGGTACACGAGGGTCCGAATCCTTTTAAAGTCGCCACGACCCTCCTTTTATAGTTTAAGGGGTTACCACAATGGCAAAACAGTCATTGTTCAGTGATTAGATAGCCAACAGTGCTATCATACCTAACTCTGGCAGTTAGGACAAAGCGCATTAAATGCACTGCTAGGTGTCATGCTGTGGATGCAGCCCGACAAGCCTGCTGCGCCGCTTAATCATCTTCCACCTGTCTGCTTGACACGCCTCTGGACGGGTGTCACATGGAGGTGATCTTCATTCTAAATGGCTGCCACGTGCCAAACGACAGCCACCCAGCTACTCGGGGGCTCGACACCACACTGATGGGTGATTTGTGTGGCGATGCGGTGGAGCGGTGGAGCCTTGGGGTGATAGGCCGCTAGCGGCCCCGGCAAGCATGCCGGGGAATTCTTGGGACTTTTCTTCGGGGTGGCCTCGACTTGACCAGGCTTGCCTGCCCGGCAGAGGAGGCTTTCCCTTAGTGGTATCTTGCTTCCTTGGCTTGTCTTGGTCTTCTTGATCCGCCCTTTGACTCCTCAAAGAGCTATCTCTCTGGCTTGGTTTCATCTTGGATGCTTGGTGCTGTTTGTTCCTTAGTTGTCATGCCTGTGTATAGTCCGGGAAACACACGCGAGGGTTTGTTGCACCTACACATTTCTTGTTGGGAAACATTGCATGGAAAACAAAAAATTTCTACGCACACGCAATGATCTATCCATGGAGATGCATAGCAACGAGAGGCGAGAGTGTGTCTACGTACCCTCGTAGACCGTTGCGGAAGCATTTAACAACGCGGTTGGTGTAGTCAAACTTCTTCGCGCTCCAACCGATCAAGTACCGAACGCACGACACCTCCGCATTCTGCACACGTTCAGCTCGGTGACGTCCTCCCCCTTCTTGATCCAACAAGACGGAGAGGTAGTAGATGAGTTCCGGCAGCATGACCGCATGGTGACGGTGATGGTGATGTGATATCCGTAGGGCTTCGCCTAAGCACTATGAAAAGATGACCGGGGGTGTAAACGGTGGAGGGGGACGCCACACACGACTAGGCAATTGTCTGTTATGTGCTAGGCGCCCCCTCCCACATATATATAGGTGGAGGGAGGGAGGAGCAGCGATAGGAGGCACTCAAGTAGGAGGAATCCTACTTTGGGTCCTTCCCAAGCCGCGCCCCCTTTCCTCATTTGGAGTGCGGGGAAAGGCAGGGGAGGGTGGCGCCCCCCTTTTCCTTTCTCCCATGAGAGGGAATGGCAGGAGGGGCTAGCCCTCCCCCTTTCCCTTCCCTAGGGCTGGCCAAACAAGGGAGGGGGCGCACCAGACCCCTTGTGGGCAGATTTGTCCCCTCCTTTGGCCCATAAGGCCCATATCTTGCCGGGAGGGGGGGGGGTGCCCGGAACCCCTTCTGATGACCCGATTCCTCCCCGTAAGTCCTGAAACACTTCCGGTGTCCAAATACCATCGTCCTATATATCAATATTTACCTCTCGACCATTTCGAGACTCCTCATTATGTCCGTGATCTCATCCGGGACTCCGAACAACATTCGGTCACCAAAACATATAACTCATATAACACTATATCGTCAACGAACATTAAGCGTACGGACCCTACGGGTTCGAGAACTATGTAGACATGACCGAGACACCTCTCCGGTCAATAACCAATAGCGGAATCTAGATGCCCACTTTGTCTCCTACATATTCTTGGAAGATCTTTATGGGTCGAACCGTTATGACAACATACGTAATTCCCTTTGTCCATCGGTATGTTACTTGCCCGAGATTCGATCGCCGGTATCTTCATACCTAGTTCAATATCATTACCGGCAAGTCTCTTTACTCATTCCATAATACATCATCCTATAACGAACTCATTAGTCACTTTGCTTGCAAGGCTTCTTATGATGTGTATTACCGAGAGGGCCCAGAGATACCTCTCCGATACTCGAAGTGACAAATCCTAATCTCAATCTATGCCAACTCAACAAACACTTTCGGAGATACCTGTAGAGCATCTTTATGATCACCCAGTTACGTTGTGATGTTTGATAGCACATAAGGTATTCCTGCGGTATCAGGGAGTTGCATAATCTCATAGTCGAAGGAATATGTATTTGACATGAAGAAATCAATAGCAATAAACTGAACGATCATTATGCTAAGCGAACGGATGGGTCTTGTCCATCACATCATTTTCCTAATGATGTGATCGCGTTATAAAATGACAACACATGTCTATGGTTAGGAAACCTTAACCATCTTTGATCAACGAGCTAGTCTAGTAGAGGCTTACTAGGGACACGGTATTTGTTTATGTATTCATACATGTATTTAAGTTTCTGATCAATACAATTCTAGCATGAATAATAAACCTTTATCATGAATAAGGAAATATAAAATATCAACTTTATTATTGCCTCTAGGGCATATTTCCCTCAGTCTACCACTTGCACTAGAGTCAATAATCTACTTCAGATCGCCATGTCATTAACACCAATAGTTCACCTCGCCATGTGACAAACACCCAAAGGGTTTACTAGATTCAATAATCTAGTTCACATCGCCATGTGATTGACATCCAAAGAGTACTAAGGTGTGATCATGTTTTGCTTGTGAGAGTGTTTTAGTCAACGGGTCTGCCACATTCAAAGCCGTATGTATTTTGCAAATTTCTATGTCTACAATGCTCTACATGGAGCTACTCTAGCTAATTGCTCCCACTTTCAATACATATCCAGATTGAGACTTAAAGTCATCCGGATCGGTGTCAAAGCTTGCATCGATGAAACCCATTACGATGAACTCTTTATCACCTCCATAACCGAGAAACTTTTCCTTAGTCCTCTTAGGTACCTAAGGATAATTTTAACCGCTGTCCAGTGATCCACTCCTGGATCACTATTGTATCCCCTTGCCAAACTCATGGCAAGGCACACAACAGGTTAGGTACACGGCATGGCATACTTTAAAGAACCTATGGTTGAGGCATAGGGAATGACTTTCATTCTCTCTCTATCTTCTGCCGTGGTCGGGCTTTGAGTCTTACTCAACTTCACATCTTACAATATAGGCTAGAACTCCTTCTTTGACTGATCCATTTTGAACTTCTTCAAAACTTTTGTCAAGGTATGTGTTTTATGAAAGTCCTATTAAGCGTCTTGATCTATCCCTATATATCTTGATGCCCAATATATAAGCAGCTTCACCGAGGTATTTTATTGAAAAATTCTTATTCAAGTATCCTTTTATGCTATCCAGAAATTCTATATCATTTCCAATCAACAATATGTCATCTACATATACTATCAGAAATGCTACAGAGCTCCCACTCACTTTCTTGTAAATACATGCTTCACCGTAAGTCTATATAAAACCATATGCTTTGATCACCTCATCAAAGCGTATATTCCAACTCGGAGATGCTTGCACCAGTCCATAGATGGATCGCTGGAGCTTGCACACTTTGTTAGCACCTTTAGGATCGACAAAACCTTCTGGTTGCATCATATACAACTCTACTTTAAAAAATCCATTAAGGAATACAGTTTTGACGTCCATTTGCCAGATTTCATAAAATGCTGCAATTGCTAACATGATTCGGACAGACTTAAGCATCGCTACGGGTGAGAAAGTCTCATTGTAGTCAACCCTTGAACTTGTCGAAAACACTTTTTGTGACAAGTCGAGCTTTGTAGACAGTAACATTACCTTCAGTGTCAGTCTTCTTCTTGAAGATCCATTTATTCTCTATGGCTTGCCGATCATCGGGCAAGTCCACCAAAGTCCACACTTTGTTCTCATACATGGATCCTATCTCAGATTTCATGGCCTCAAGCCATCTGTCGGAATCTGGGCTCATCATAGCTTCTTCATAGTTCATAGGTTCGCCTTGGTCCAGTAACATGACTTCTAGGACAGGATTACCATACCACTCTAGCGCGGATCGTGCTCTGGTTGACCTACGAAGTTCAGTAGTAACTTGATCTGAAGTTTCATGATCATCATCATTAACTTCCTCTCTAGTTGGTGTAGGCATAACGGGAACGGATTTCTCTCATGTGCTACCTTCCAATTCGAGAGAAGGTACAATTACCGTATCAAGTTGTACTTCCCTCCCACTCACTTCTTTCGAGAGAAACTACTTCTCTAAAAAGGAACCATTCTTAGCAACAAAGATCTTGCCATCAGATCTGTGGTAGAAGGTGTACCCAATTCTTTCCTTAAGGTACCCTATGAAGACACACTTATCTGATTTAGGTTTGAGCTTATCAGGCTGAAGCCTTTTGACATAAGCGTCGCGTCCCCAAACTTTAAGAAATGACAGTTTAAGTTTCTTGCCAAACCACAGTTCATACAGTGTCGTCTCAACAGATTTAGACGGTGCCCTATTTAACGTGAATGCAGCTGTCTCTAGTGCATAACCCCAAAACGATAGTGGTAAATCTGTAGGAGACATCATAGAATGCACCATATTTAATAAAGTACGATTACGACCTTCGGACACACCATTACGCTGTGGTGTTCCAGGTGGCGAGAGTTGTGAAACTATTCCACATTGTTTTAAATGAAGGCCAAATTCGTAACACAAATATTCGCCTCCATGATCAGATCGTAGAAACTTTATTTTCTTGTTACGATGATTCTCCACTTCACTTTGAAATTCTTTGAACTTTTCAAATGTTTCAGACTTGTGTTTTATTAAGTAGATATACCCATATCTTCTCAAATAATCTATGAAGGTGAGAAAATAACGATACCCGCCGCGTGCTTCAATACTCATTGGACCGCATACATCGGTATGTATTATTTCCAATAAGTTATTAGCTCGCTCCATTGTTCCGGAGAACGGAGTTTTAGTCATCTTGCCCATGAGGCGTGGTTCGCAAGCATCAAATGATTCATAATCAAGTGATTCCAAAAGCCCATCTGTATGGAGTTTCTTCATGCGCTTTACACCAATATGACGTAAATGGTAGTGCCACAAGTATGTTGCACTATCATTATCAAATTTTCATCTTTTGGCATCAATATTATGAATATGTATATCACTGCGATCAAGATTCAATAAACCATTTACATTGGGTGTATGACCATAGAAGGTTTTATTCATGTAAACAGAACGACAATTATTCTCTAACTTAAATGAATAACCGTATTGCAATAAACATGATCTAATCTTGTTCATGCTCAACGCAAACACCAAATAACATTTATTTAGGTCCAACACTAATCCCAAAGGTAGAGGGAGTTTGCGATGGTGATCTTATCAACCTTGGAATCACTTCCAACACACATCGTCCCTCGTCCTTAACTAGTTTCTGTTCATTTTGCAACTCCTATTTCGAGTTACTAATCTTCGCAACTAAACAAGTATCAAATACCAGGGGCTACTATGAACACTAGTAAAGTACACATCAATAACATGTATATCAAATATACGTTTGTTCACTTTGCCATCCTTCTTATTCGCCAAGTATTTGGGGCAGTTCCGCTTCCAGTGACCAGCCTCTTTGCAGTAGAAGCACTCAGTTTCAGGCTTTGGTACAGCTTTGGGCTTCTTCCCGGGAGTGACAACTTGCTTGCCATTCTTCTTGAAGTTCCCTTTTCTCCCTTGCCATTTTTCTTGAAACTAGTGGTTTTGTTAACCATCAACATTTGATGCTCTTTCTTGATTTCTACCTTCGTCAATTTCAGCATCGCAAAGAGCTTGGGAATTGTTTTCGTCATCCCTGGCACATTATAGTTCATCACGAAGTTCTAGTAGCTTGGTGATAGTGACTAGAGAACTCTTGTCAATCACTATCTTATCTGAAAGATTAACTCCCACTTGATTCAAGCGATTGTAGTACTCAGACTTTCTGAGCACATGCTCACTGGCTGGGCTATTCTCCTCCATCTTGTAGGCAAAGTACTTGTCAGAGGTCTCATACCTCTCGACATGGTCATGAGTCTGAAATACCAATTTCAGCTCTTGGAACATCTCACTTGCTCCGTGGTGTTCAAAACATTTTTGAAGTCTCGGTTCTAAGCCGTAAAGCATGGTGCACTAAACTATCAAGTAGTCATCAGACCGAGCTTGTTAAACACTCATAACGTCTGCATTTGCTCCTGCAATAGGTTTTTCACCTAGCGGTGCATTAAGGACAAAATTCTTCTGTGCAACAATGAGGATAATCCTCAGATCACGGACCCAGTCCGCATCATTGCTACTATCATCTTTCAACTTATTTTTCTCTAGGAACATATCAAAAAAATAAGGGAGCTATATCGTGAGTTATTGATCTGCAACATTGATTCGCAAATACTATCAGGACTAAGTTCATGATAAATTAAGTTCAATTAATCAAATTACTTAAGAACTCCATCTTAAATAGACATCCCTCAAGTCATCTAAGTGATACGTGATCCAAATCAACTAACCCATGTCCGACCATCACGTGAGATGGGGTAGTCATCAATGGTGAACATCTCTATGTTGATCATATCTACTATATGATTCACGTTTGACCTTTCGGTCTCCAGTGTTCCGAGGCCATGTCTGTACATACTAGGCTCATCAAGTTTAACCCAAGTATTCCGCATGTGCAAAACTGTCTTGCACCCGTTGTATGTGAACGTAGAGTCTATCACACCCGATCATCACGTGGTGTCTCAACACGATGAACTGTCGCAATAGTGCATACTCAGAGAGAACACTTTTACCTGAAATTTAGTGGAGGGATTATCTCATAATGCTACCGCCGTACTAAGCAAAATAAGATGCATAATAAACATCACATGTAATCAAAATATGTGACATGATATGGCCATCATCATCTCGTGCTTTTGATCTCCATCTCCAAAGCATCGTCATGATCTCCATCGTCGCCGGATCGAGACCTTGATCTCCATCGTTGCGTCGTGGTCGTCTCGCCAACTATTGCTTCTACAACTATTGCTAACTCATAGCGATAAAGTAAAGCAATTACATGGCGCATGCATTTCATCCAATAAAGAGACAACCATAAGGCTCCTGCTGGTTGCCTGATAACTTACAAAACATGATCATCTCATACAATAACGCATATCACATCATGTCTTGACCATATCACATCACAACATACCCTGCAAAAACTAGTTAGACGTCCTCTACTTTGTTGTTGCAAGTTTTACATGGCTGCTACGGGTTTCTAGCAAGAACCGTTCTTACCTACGGCAAAAACCACGATGGTGATTCGTCAAGTTTGCCGTTTTAACCTTCTTCAAGGACTGACTATAGTCAAATTCAATTCAACTAAAGTAGGAGAAACCGGCACCCGCCAGCCACCTTTATGCAAAACTAATTGCATGTCTGTCGGTGGAACCGGTCTCATGTGCGTGGACATGTAAGGTTGGTCCGAGCCGCTTCATCCCACAATACCGCCGAATCAAAATAAGACGTTGGTGCTAAGCGGTATGACTATCAACAGCCCACAACTCTTTATGTTCTACTCGTGCATACCATCTACGCATGGACCTGGCTCATGATGCCACTGTTGGGAAACGTTGCATGGAAAACAAAAATTTTCTACGCACATGCAATGATCTATCCATAGAGATGCACAACAACGAGAGGGGAGAGTGTGTCTACATACCCTCATAGACCGTAAGCGGAAGCGTTTAACAACGCGGTTGATGTAGTCGAACTTCTTCGCGCTCCAACCGATCAGGTACCGAACGTACGACACCTCCGCGTTCTACACACGGTCAGCTCGGTGACGTCCTCCACCTTCTTGATCCAGCAAGACGGCGAGGTAGTAGATGAGTTCGGCACCATGACGGCGTGGTGATGGTGATGTGATCTCCGCAGGGCTTCGCCTAAGCACTACGAAAATATGACCGGGGGTGTAAACAGTGGAGGGGGACGCCGCACACGGCTAGGCAATTGTCTGTTATGTTCTAGGCGCCCCCTCCCACATATATATAGGTGGGAGGGAGAGAGGAGCAGCCAAAGGAGGTGCCCAAGTAGCTCCTACTTGGGGTCCTTCCCAAGCCGAGCCCCCCTTTCATTATTTGGAGTGCGGGAAAAGGCATGGGAGGGTGGCGCCCCCCTTTTCCTTTCTCCCATGAGAGGGAAAGGCAGGAGGGGCTAGCCCTCCCCCTTTTCCTTCCCTAGGGCTGGCCAAACAAGGGAGGGGCGCACCAGCCCCCTTGTGGGCTGGTCTATCCACTCCTTTGGCCCATAAGGCCCATATC